>NC_143035.1:17645000-17945000 GCF_057628025.1 Oncorhynchus mykiss
ATAAAATAACTTACTGTGACACACTTTTCTTAAGACTGATAAATCCACCAAAAAAGTTCAATTTGACATGAAATGCTTTTTTTTGCGTCACTATTTTTGAAAGACAGGGATTCATAGTGAATTAAACCACAGAAACGTATTTTTATTCTCTTATCAATTGTCCTGAATTTGAAGTGCTTAACATATAGGACCAAAGAATGCATTTATATCTCAATATATGCAGGGCAGAAATCTGCAAAAACTTTCATACTTGTATTTATTAAGTTACACTTTATGAAATAAAAATGGGGTTATGAGAACATGTGTGCGTGTGCTTGTGTGGCATATGATTGAAGACGAACGAATCATTCACAGTCCTTAGATACATAGCTTTAAATTGGCAAGATGCCTCATATTGTAATAAAATAATCCATTGTTTATCATATTGGCAACTCATTTCTTCTTTGATAATGACCTAAGTATTTCCTGTTTAACAGGCTGGACACACACTGGTTAAATCAATGTTTTTTCCACGTCATTTCAGTGAAGTTACATTGAACCAACGTGGAATAGACATTTAATTGACATCTGTGCCCAGTGGGTTGGCACATCTAGTAAATCATGTTTTTGTATAATTATAATTTGGTAATGCTATCGTGTAACCGCAGGTAGTAAAAAAAAAAGCTTTTCACTTCAAAGATATTATTTAGATCCCTGGCAGTACTGGTATTTAAAGGCTTCAGAAGCTTTAAAAGTTCCCCTGTGTGATTGAAAATATTGTAGTCTTCAACACCGATCACCCATCCATGTACATAGTGCTTTAAAATGAGATCTATACAGACACACAAACATGAGAAATGTGCTTGAAACCCTTTAAGCCCTCACTGACCACCTAAAAAATAAATATAAATCAATTATAAAAGGAGGGAAATGTGACCCTTGATAAAACTACAAACTCATAAAAATCCAAAGAAATTCTCCAAAGTAAAAAAGTAAATGAAAAATACTTCTGCTAGATACTTCCAATTCGACTACGTACTGAACTACCAACTACTATGAAAGCCATAATACTACAGGTAATACTAATAATAATCATCATAATCATAATACAGTCCATAAGAGAGGTAATAGGGCTCATCATCTGAAATGCCGTTTGGAGGGGTTGTGAGGGTACCCAGGACCACTTTGTCATATGACGCACCAGTGACATCAGCGGTGGCGAGGACCCCGGGCGCCACCCACCCCCCTCTTTAAAGGGGATGGTGGAGATGGAGGGGCAGGGTGGCAGGGCCAGGCGTCACGCTGGCCTTATGTGTAGGCGTTGAGACGCTCCTTGGAGCGGGTGGAGTGGATGTCGTGGAGCTCCTGCTCCTCCTTGGACTTGGTGTCCTCGTACTTCTGCATCCTGCACGCGTCCTTCACGTAGGCCCAGTTGGCTGACAGCACCATCAGGTAGTGGATCTAACAGAGATGAGTCACCCACAAGTTCAGTCGGGGAGAAAAATCAAACACACCACAAATGATTGGTCTTTCACTTTTCCACTGACATCCATCAGGGAAAGATGAATGCCTGTCAGGAAATGGAAGAAAGTGTACCATATTTATATATTGTATTATCACTACAGATTTCATGATGCTGTCTTAATGGAGAACATAGAAAGAGGAATTAGAAGATTAGTAATTTAATAGGATCTCTATGGATTTTCACATCATGACATCATCAGCAGAAATTTAAAGTGCTATGATTGTGACCCACAGCTTTAATTAAACCTGGACAATGTGTCAAATGAATTATTCTACTGCTGAAAAACAATGTCTCAAATTTCGAATTTTTTATTTTTCAATTCACAATGGTGTATTTCACTGATATGCCAGCAGGCGGCAGTACAGTAGAAGCATTCGGTAGTACCCAGGGTTTCAATGGCAGAAAAGGCTCATGGAGAAGCACAGCCATTGTGAATGTATTTTGCTTAAATGACTGTGGTTGTTACTTTGCCACACCTTTCACACTGAATCAGATCAATATAAGAAGCTAATAGATTTGAATCTACACAAAGACCAAATTACTGGTATCTTAAGGATTCCAGCAAAAGCTGCAGTCTCAGCTGCGAGGACTTGGAATAGTGAAAACACTGCATCCATTCTGTTTAACATCTCATCTCGTATTTGATGTTGATAATTAATCATTTGTTTTAGTAATCAGTTAAATAATCAGATAAAATGGAAGGACCATACATTTTTTACTGCATTAACACCTTTTCAGTTCAGCATGAGATAGAAGTCAGACATGCATTGATTATTTTTTAACATTGTAGTTTCCTTTTTTAACTGCCACCCTTCTGTTGGTGGGTGTCTGTCGCGTACCACCACCGTTTCCTAGCCATTTGTTTTGTTAAAATGGGAGGCAATGCCTCACTGAAATTTGCACCATCATCTTTGACTAACGATGACCACATTCTCTTTCTTAGAAAATGGCTCCTCACAAATTACCGAGAGATGTTTTCAACAAGCTCCGGGCCTTTCTTCTCCCAGTTTCCATGACAACGCTGTGAAATGCCTAGCATCTCTGAGCCAAAGAAAAACCTTGTCTCTCCACTGCGCCAAAATACTGCCTCCCCAGCCATTCCCATAGACTTGCAGCAAAACAGAGATTTCAGCTACAGAAATCAACTTAGCCCATTAAAACACAACATTTGGTTTACCCCGTTACCACTTGTATTTGACCTACTACTGTCATTTTCAAAATGGCCACGTCAAATCAGAACCTTGTATTACAATTTGTTTGCCTATGGACTAGTTAAATAAAACTAGTGCAGGGGAAAAATCACTGACAGGTCTGATTCCTATTTTGTCATATGAGGAACATACAGCGACCTGCACAGATCTCAGCCATTCATATACAGATCACATTCTCCATATATCCATTGCCCTCAAATGGATATAAATCAAAGCTGTAATATCAGCTATATCAACAGAGATAGAAAAGTAATAGGTTTTTGTGTCTCACCATAGCAATGACAGCAGCTCCAGCACCAGCCAGGGAACAAACGAACAGGTGGAATGTCATGTCCAGCTGTATCAAAGACAAAGGAAAGGGAAAAAATGAGTCAGGCTTCCTCATAAAAACCCTAGTGAACCTGTACAAGACCCATACACATTTTATTATATGCATTATTTAAAACCTTCATGGATGTTGCACGTAAATGTTCATTTTGCAAAAGCTTTTGAACTTTGAAACTTTGAAACCAAGTATCACATCATTTATTAAACATACTGTATGTTATTCATTTGATGTATTTGTAGTTCAGTTATTTGTATCACCTACCTCATTTGATTCACACATTTTGTAAAACTTGTCAGATCCAGTACATACAGTCTTCCCCTCCCCAATTGGCACAATACCTGAAAAGAGAGGAGAACATTTAATTAGGCCATTCTGACATTTTCATATTCGTTTTGATTTATCTCAGAATATCTATACCACAGATGTCTATGCAACATTCATGGGTAATATGTTTGAAACAACCCACAGAGAAGCAGTAAACCCAACTACTGTATATCATGAATCCTTACCATACTGGCGCGGGTCCAGGCACAGAGTCACTCCCTCCAGGATGGTGGCGTTTTGGCAAATGGTCCAGATGTTGAAGTAGATGAAGACGGGGAGGGAGGTGAACGCAGTCACCCCGAGCCAAGCCAGCATGAAGATGTACGTCAGCATGATGAACTAAGACATAGGATAGCGGAGACTCAGTAGATTCCAGATATACCTCACGTCAAGTGAATTAGGAATAACATTAAGAGCTGTTAGTATTTCCCATCAGGATTTATTGTGACTGAGTCTATATCAGTGTTTCCCAAATGTCTCCTCACATACCCCACATTCCACTTTTTGATCTATTCCAGTACTAGCACACTTAATTCCACTTAAACTTGATGATTGGCCACGTGAAACAGTTGTGCAGGTATAGAAAGTGGAACGGATGGGGGTACTCGGAGAGAGGCCTAAATTTTGCCCTTTTACACAGCATAGTCACATTTTATCTACAATATTTTGATTGATGGCACTGGCATTTTAAAAGCTACTTTGTCCCTTAGGGCCATTGCATTACACACAGGTCGTTCATAGAAAATGTTACAAGCTACTCTTGAAGATCACTAAACCTCCTCATTCAGTGATTAATGACCCCTTACCCAAGCACTGACGCAACGTCCACAGGTGGTGATCTTGAAGTCTCCGTAAAGGTCCTTGATGGCTCCGCTGGTAAAGAAGCCCTCCACCATCAACAGAATGCCGTAGACAAAGAACGCTGAGGCGATGCCATAGATCACATACTTAATGATGTCAATCCTAGATGGAAAAAGTGAAAAGTGTGTGAAAACAACTGTAATGTACAGTTATTACATTGTTGTTTCATTGTTATTGTGCATCAAAAACACATTTCTACATCCTCTGTAACTCTGTTTGGTCAAACTTATCAAGTTACATTGAATAGTGTATTTACACAGTAACTATACAAGTGACTAATTTCAAACCCATTTTAAATCGAGACGGTGTTCTTTCACCAGGATACAATGTTGGTCTTATCGAGCCCATCTGCAATGCAGGTTCTCCTAAAGTACAGAGAGCTACTAGGTATAGGGGTAACTTTCAGGTGATACACAACAGTGTATCTTGAATGTTTCCAGTTTGGGTCATTGGTGTGTAGCCTGCTCACATGGTGAACACGTCAAGGGAATCCACGGGTCCTCTGACCACCTCAAAGTAGTTCTGCAGGATGGTGACGGTCCCGGAGAGGGCCTCGTGCCCGCAGCCGCAGAACAGCGCCACCCCAGCGTACAACAGGATGGTAGCGATAAGTGACGGGTACGGGATGCCACCCAGGCATTTGATGCAGCACTCCAGGCATCCTGAGCACACAGAGAGAAGAGAGACAGAGAAGGTCAGACTTCATGAAAGACAGGAGGGAATGTTCACTATATACAGTAAATCACAGGACAACAGAGGGAGAAACACTGCATTGAGAGTACTGGTTGAGAATGCTGGAAGATATCTTGAGAGGAATCAATCAGACTAAGCTGTGGTCAGTACAAGGCCTTTATATCACCACCACAACCACTAAAATGATGTTGTTGCATGAGGTGCATAGCAATCCTAGTAGTAGGTACCATAATCAACATGGTAACTGTTTCTAAAAATGGATATTATGTGATTGCGTGGCACACTTCATACGGTTTTGACACAGCAGCCTTCACCTAAGAACAATATGGTACCGTATGGTACTTCACATACAGTGGTCATCCTCTACAAACTGGTGATTAAATGCATTCGGAGGTGAAGCAGTGAGAGAGTTACAGATATTCTAGTATGAGGAATGAGGTGAACCCAACTTTAACCCTACAGAGGTTTAACCCACCCAGCAGAGCCCTGGTGTGGTTGACCCTTTCAGCCTGAGCCCTAGGTGAACTCTGACCCATAGGCGTCCTGGGCATCCACTCTGTCTGGCCACACATCGGACAGGGATCAGGGTGAAAAATAACATGTTACGAGAAGTGTGTGTGTGTATGTCTGTCTGTGTGAGTGTGTGAGACTGTGCCTCAGTCTAAGTGTCTGTGGGCGGGATGTCCGGGTGTATTTGACTGGATTGGTGTGTCTCTACAAAATGCTGTGACCATATTATAACAGCATCACAATCCCATGGAATGTGTTACTGTATGTTAGGGTTTGTGTATGTGTTTGAGGGAAGCAGTCTGGACAGTGAGTTCATCCTTCAGCCTAACGGATGCTATGCCAACATACTCTAAAAATGCATGTCATTCATGCACAACTTTGTTTCAGACTAATGTCATTTGCATTCCAATTTCATTAGTGAACCCCACTCTATTTCATGGCCAGATATGAGCTGTTATTGAGTCAAATAGTATTTCCTCTCCTCCTAGTGCGCTCTGAAATATGCTCCCCAAATCAATGCGCAGCACTAATGAAATGCACAAATGTAATTTCACGCTCATACGACTGGAGAATTTTCTCCAGTGCCTCTACATCACCATTAGAACCATTGATTAATTTTTCCCCATTCAATCCCCGCTCATGTTCCCCATTAAAAAAAAAGTCTGAAAAACCGAGCTGACTCTATTTTATTTGTAATTCTCAGAGATACCAATCAATGACATCTCCCTCATCGCAGCCAAGCAGTCATTTATTTGCCATCTCCTCTATCACGCCTCGTGTTTATTTTCCGTTGCACTGCATTGCGAAAGCAATAGCCCTTTTCCTCCTCCCTCCTCCACGCTCTGCATCTGTTTCTATACAGATTGTGACTGGAATAGCAAGTAAGCTAGCCATCTACCTCCGCCTCAGCCTGCTAGGTTGGGGATGCTTTATTGAAAAAACACATGAATTTCACATGTGATCTTATGTTACGTTAATGTGATAACGTGACAACATGTAAAGCAACATAACATGAAACGATACATTTGAAAAAATCAGATTACGTGAAGTGTTCCAAAAACACATTTTCACATGATTTCATATTTTCACATGATTTCACATTTTCACAAAATCATGTGATTTTCCACATGTGGAATCATGTGTTTTGCTCATCCTAGCCTATCTCCAGATGTAATCCACCGCCAGTGTCGTCACGTCATCAAGCCCGATTCCCATCGTTTCCCAGCTATGATATTTCTTGTAAAGAATTATGTGGAAATTGAGCAAGTTGAGGTGACTAAACTGCTTGGAGCAACCCTGGATTGTAAACTGTCATGGTCAAAACATGTTGATACAACAGTAGCTAAGATGGGAAGAAGTCTGTCCATAACAAAGCACTGCTCTGTCTTTTTAACAACACTATCAACAAGTCAGATCCTACAGGCCCTAGTTTTGTCAAACCTGGACAACTGTTCAGTCGTGTAGTTAGGTGCCACAAAGAGGGACCTCGGAAAAATACAATTGGGTCAGAACAGGGCAGCATGGCTGGCCCTTAAATGTAAACAGAGAGCTAACATTAATAATATGCATGTACATCTCTCATGGCTCAAAGTGGAGGAGAGATTGACTACATCACTACTTGTTTTTGTAAGAAGTGCTGACATGCTGAATGCACAGATGTGCCTGTTTAAACTACTAGCACACAGTTTGGACACCCACACATACCCCACAAGACATGCCACTATATGTGTCTTCCCAATTCCCAAGTCAAGAACAGACTATGGAAGGCGCACAGTACTACATAGAGCCATGGCTACATGGAACTCTATATTTGTATTTATTTATTTAACCTTTATTTAACCAGGTAGGCCAGTTGAGAACAAGTTCTAATTTACAACTGCAACCTGGCCAAGATAAAGCAAAGCAGTGTGACACAAACAACACAGAGTTACACATGGGATAAACAAAATCTATATACAGTGCGTGCAAATGTAGTAAGATTAGGGAGGTAAGGCAATAAATAGGCCATAGTGGAGAAATATTTACAATTTAGCAATTAACATTTGAGTGATAGATGTGCAGAAGATGAATGTGCAAGTAGAGATACTGGGATGCAAAGGAGAAAAAGATAAATATAACAATATGGGGATGAGGTAGTTGGGTGGGCTATTTACAGATGGGCTGTGTACAGGTGCAATGATTGGTAAACTGCTCTGACAGATGATGCTTAAAGTTAGTGAGGGAGAAATAAGACTCCAGCTTCAGTGATTTTTGCAATTCGTTCCAGTCATTGGCAGCAGAGAACAGGAAGGAAAGGCTGCCAAATTAGGAGTTGGCTTTGGGGATGACCAGTGAAATACACCTGCTGGAGCACGTGCTACGGGTGGGTGCTGCTATGTGACTGGAACTGGGACTGGGAGACTAGCCAGGATCGAGGAAAATATGAACGAAGCAAAGTACAGGAAGATCCTTGATGAAAACCTGCACTAGAGCACTCTGAGCACTCAGGACCTCAGACTGGGGGTGAAGGTTCACCTTCCAACAGGACAAAGACCCTAAGCACACAGCCAAGGCAACGCAGGAGTGGCTTCGGGACAAGTCTCTAAATGTCTTTGAGTGGCCCAGAGCCAGAGCCCGGATTTGAACCTGATCAAACATCTCTGGAAAGACCTGAAAAAAGCTGTGCAACGACACTTCCCATCCACCCTGACAGAGCATGAGAGGATCTGTAGAGAAGAATGGGAAAAAGCTGGAGGACAGCTAGTTTCCGTCCTCCTCTGGGTACATTGACTTCAATACAAAACCAAGAAGGCTCATGGTTCTCACCCCCTTCCATAAACTTACACAGTAATTATGACAACTTTTGGAGGATGTCCTCCAACCTATCAGAACTCATGCAGAATTAACTGACATGTTGTCCACCCAATCAAAGGATCAGAGAATGAATCTAGTACTGAAAGCATAAGCTACAGCTAGCTAGCACTGCAGTACATAACATGTAGTGAGTAGTTGACTCAAAGAGAGAGAAAGACAATAGTTGAACAGCTTTGAACAATGTCATTTAAAAAATGAAGGAGAAGCCAGAGAGTGAGCGAGCGAGAGAGAGATAGCTATATTTCCTTGTATTTTTTTCACTTTCACTTACTTAGCTAGCAAATGCAGCTAGATTGTTTAGCCTATTCAAACACCTGACTCAAACAGAGAGGGGTCGTATTATTACGTACGTCGTCGGAATGAGACCAAAGCGCAGCGTAAAAAAGTCTTCATGATAATTTAATAATGAAACACCGACAAAACAATAAAAGATCAAAAAACGTAAAGTTCTGCAGGGCTAGACAGCTACTGTGCAAAAACAAGATCCCACAAACTAGGGTGGAAAACAGGCTGCCTAAGTATGATTCCCAATCAGAGTCAACGATAGACAGATGCCTCTGATTGAGAACTCTACTTGGCCAACAAAGAAATAGAAAACTAGAATGCCCACCCAAATCACACCCTGACCTAACCAAATAGATAAATAAAAAGGCTCTCTAAGGTCAGGGCGTGACACGTATGTTAGCTAGCTGGCTATGGCTGTCCAACACTGGAACTCTTCCAAGTCAAGGTAAGCTTTTGGTTTTATTAATTTATTGCCACCTTGGCCCACAAGTGTAACTACTAAACTGCTTGCTGACTGTACACTGTACTGCATGATTGTAGCGGGTTCTATTAGCTATGTTGACTATGACGTTAGCTAATATGGTGACAATGATGTAGACTGTGTGTAGAGTTTAGCGGTTATTTTCGCCTGGTCACAGACAGATGATGTGTTGTGCACTGACATCCACTAGCGAAGGGAAAAGGTGAGAAGAGGATAGCGCGTAGATGCAATAAGGAATTATACAACAAGCAAAGTGATCATGCTGTTTGTACTGTATGTGGCTACTATGAAAGTGAACTGTGTTTGCGTGTGATCAGAGGTGTATTCGTTCCATCGATTCTGTTGAAAAACTTTTCTTAAACGGAAACAAACGGAACAAAACGGGGATAAACATACCTGAATTTGTCCAGTAGAAACTCTCATTAGTAACTGTTGAACTAATGATAACACCCTAGATCAGCTAGATGCAGGCAAGAGTGTGCAAGGCAGTATTGAATGCATTACTGTCTGTAACGTTGATTACAAAAAAATTAGCAAGACCTGTGCACCTCTGTTATAAACTTTCATTCATAGGCCTCATGATGGGTATAGAGAAAATGTGAGAATCATGTGGTAATCTAAACCTGTCGATGTTACATTGAGTAGAGTGAATGGAATATGAAGGACAGTCATCCAATATGCTGTAATAGAAATGAGGCCACGCTGATTTAAAAAATGATCTTCCTCCCTCATCTTAAATCACCGACCGCCACTGGTGTGTTTTGAAAATGTTTTGTGGACTTCATGAATCACTATAAAAACAGTTTTGGGGATAAATTGAAATATTTGACAATATTAGAATTGTTAAAAACTCACATGGTTCTTCATTGCAAGGGCATTGGGCGGTAGTACTGGTGGCCATATTGCCATTTAATGCAATACATATGAAGTCTTAAGGATTCATTGGGAACCAGATATGGTTATAATCATACATTTGCATGGCACTATTGGTTTTCTAACAAGTTCAACAATTCTCCACTGGAAAACAACAGCTACTCCTCCCATCATAAGTCTAATTACCAGCCTTTTCACAGACTTACATTGAACTTGAGATTCGTGACTCAATCTGTTGGCGCTATGCTAGTGAAAATGACAACTAGTGTGAATTGACTGAAAGAGCCACTGGATGCTTGATCCATAATTTAGCACCAGCAGCACAGTAACAGCACAGTGCCAGCCACTTCCATCCATTATTCATGGCAGCTGCTTTACTGTTACATTACCTGGGATGAGAAAGTTGCCTGTTTAATGAGCTGCCACTGGGGTTCCAATTGATCATGTTCACAGTGGAATAGGGTTGAGTGTGTTGTAGAACTTGTTGGGTATCAACTGGCCCAGTGTCAGTTTAGGTATATGTTGTGAAAGGGACCATTCACTCTCTCTAGCAATGTATTTAACAACAAGACCAGTTTTTCTAGCCTGGGCACCAGTCTGTTTGTGTCATCATGACTAAGATGACAAGGAGCTGTCATGATAGCACAAACAGATCTGAGACTAGGCTACAGTTGTTCTTGGAGACAAGCATAACAGAAAAGTTAAATGAACTGTTGTTTTTACAGATTGGCATTAGTAAAGCATTCCTCCAAAAGTGGCTAATGGTCAACAATGACATAGTCTATTATATTTATCTCATGATGACCACACTTTGTTCTTGAACTTTATTCATATGAAACCTTCAAATTAGGGGGCCATTAAATATTACTGGAAATCACTACAGTATGTGAAAACATGGCTACATGTGGATTATCTCTAAGCTGACAATAAAGGCTGAATCAAGAGACAGGCTCCAGCTCCACCTTGAATTGTACTCCATACAAACAGCCCCTCTTCAAAAAGTAAAGTCGGTAATTCGGCTCTGACCCCACCCATGTCTCTCCAGTCCAATCAACAGAAGGCGTCTCTCTCTCTCTCTCTCTAACACAAAGAGAATGGACAGGCCCCTCCCATGCCCCCTCCCCACTACCACGGTCACCACTCTCCCATCTGTCAGCGTCATGTCCGACAGGCAAAATGGATACACACACGCACACACACACACACACACACACACACACACACACACACACACACACACACACACACACACACACACACACAATGGCTCATTAAAAGGTTGAGGTTGCCATCATGTAATGGTCACCTCTTAGAAAACATTGATAATGCATCTTGAAGACAAAGGCACTCCTAAGGATCATTCAGAAAATAATCCATATAGTATCAGCCGCACAATCACAAGATCTATAGTGGCATTAGTTTCATTAAAACAGGGAAGGGGGGAGCGAGAGACGGAGAAGGGGTGGAGGGAAACAGAGGGAGAGATTGAGAGAGAAGGAGATAGATTCAAAGAGAAAAAGCTAATTAGTTTCTGGTTAGAATAGCTTGTGGTGTACACAAGGCACATTTTCACATTTAATACTTTTCATTTGATCTGGTGGCCTGGAGACTTCCATGGGAGGCGGAGTAGGGGAAAATAAGCATACACTAAGCAGTGGGGATGTTTCAGTCTGTGAATGTCGGAAGAGTACGTTTTTCAGCATTCGCTTTCCCATTTGTTATGCTGCATCTTGACACACATGTCCAGTTTATGGGGTACAATAGTATACTTTTATTTGATCAATGGGTTGTGTTACCCCTTCTCGCACACTTGCAAATTGTATCTTTTATTACATGACATTGAATATATGACAGACATGGAAAACCTGTATTATGGCTTCCCTACTTGAATTCATGTTTTTTGTAATAATCTTGGCTAGATTCCAAGAATTCCAATTCCAGTTTCTAGAATGAAAGTTTTCCTGACCAAGAGGCACGATTTTTTTGTCATGTTACCTGGATGCAAAGGCCACTCTAGTGAATTATAAGATCTCTATGGTATGGACACTATCATAATGCAATACACCTCAGGCTATGGGACAAATGTGAATCCAATTTGGTTGATTTTGTTGCTAAAAAAGCTTAGCCTCTTCCATTTGACAGCCAAAATAGATCTGTAACACTAGTAGCAATATAACAGAAGATGAAAGGTATTTTGTAACCCTTTGTTAACGGTGAAACTAAATGTGATGCAAACTATTTGGGGGTATTTATTGTTATTTTGAGTATTTACAAAGCAGCCCTGAGAGGTATAAAATGCACAGATTTAAATTTGCATGTACAGTCATGTTGTGTCTGAAAACCATACAGTGTCATGTTCTGTACAATAGGTGCATTCCACTCTTACTATTTTTGCACGGTAGCCCCCTGGCTAGTCCATGGTGCCCCTAATGCCAGGACAGGGCTACAGACGATCTACAGAGCTCTGGTCCACACATAACGGATGTCCTCATAGGAGGTGACAGGGGGTCAGTTGCTGGAGGAATGGCCCAGAGAAAGAGCACTTACATCTGCTTGTCCTCTTAAATATGTCATGGACTCGGGGTTCTCTGAGGTGGGGGGTCAGTTTGTGACCAGTCACCCCAAAATGACAGTGAGGTCACATACTGTAGATTACAATATAACAACTAGATAAAAGCATAACCGTTTGATGCTGCTCGTCCCTGAGAGTTGCTCAGATTTATATATAATGCATGGTTAAAGCTAGGTGGCCTGACAACTTTAAAGATCAACGACTTCAGCTCAGACTAAAAATAATACTACAGGAGCAGTGTTACCATACAAGTTATAAAAAAAAATGTTTTACATAATCTCCACAAATACACGGAAATGAAAACTGAAATGAATTTGTCATATAAGGTAACATACAAAACACATTGAACATTAAATATAAGCAATATAAAGACATTTGACAGACCCTCATGGCGGAGGCCCAAAGTCATTAATTGGCCCAACTCCCAGGAGGGTGTTAAATCTCCCCTTTCATGTGCTCTTAAACCAGCCTTTCAGCTCAGTAGATTTACAGTGGTCATGTGAATAATTGTCTCAACCAAGCGACAAGTGACAAGAGACTTAGAACCCTTAATATAACAGTAAGGTGTAATCTATAACTTGGTAATACTTTACATGAATAGAAGCACTGTTTATGACGGGTTGTGGTTTTATAAGTGGTTTATAGATCATCATTAGATAATATGTAGTTTATGAATCATTATTAAATAGTTATAATTTTGGTCATTGCCAAATAATAGGTTTATTTATGGCTGCACTGAGGATTTTATTACTGTTATTAAAAGATGAATAACATAAATCACATTACCTCACTAAATGCGGAAAACACATTTCAGATGAATGCATTCAGTTGTACAACTATGTGTCCCACTTTCCCTTTCCCTTTCCCTCACTGTGAAGGTAATACTGTGAGAGCATACCCAAGTCCCTCTCAATATGGCTACTGTAGCTTTGCAAAGTGAAATGTATTTTCCTTGTGTCAATAATTGAAATGTCAGGAAATGATGCCTTTTCTGTTTAGGGGGTGGTTTTAGGGCTAAGGTTTGCATGGAGGAACCAAATGCCAAATATCAACAGAGAACCAAAATTCCATTATTTGCTAGTGGGCAAGACACACTGCACATACTGTAGCAGGCCTAGAAGCATGTAGGCCAACCTACTACATGGCATTTACACTATGCATGCATTCAGACTTCATAATTGGAAACAGGAGGGTCAATCATCTTGTTTCAAGCACTAGACTTCTAAGTGTCCCTAGCTGAACTTCAGTAGCCTGGTCCCAGGCCTGTTTGTGCTGTATCCGACTCCAATGATCATTGTTATGGTTTAGCATGTTGTAGAACCATAAGAGTTGGCTATACAGCACAAACAGTTCAGTGACCAGGCAACTGAAGTTCATCAGTCAGTGTGTTGATTCAGAGAGGAAGGACTAAAGAAGAGGAGTGTTAATGTGGAGCAGCACTTAGCCAAGCTGCTTTAGCACCCTGTTTAATTTATAACTTTACAAATTTGATAGAGAAGAGATGTGCCAGTTAGCCACCTTTGGGCCAGTGGGGCCACAGCGCTAGTAGTGTAAAGAGTGCTCGGCTAAGTATTATAGAAAGACTAACAAGGCCTTCACCCAAATGAATGGGCATGGTGTACTCGAGACACGCATGCACAGTCTGGGTGCTAGTCTCGTTCAGTATGGTGAACATTGATGGAGATGGCCAACTGTATGATGTGACAGATTGGGCTTCCAGGATAAAGAATTCACACAGAGAGAGCGAGTACAATACCCATCAGTCTCTATTTTGGAGACATATGGGTATTCAATCAAAATGCTATCAAAAAGTTTCCGGTTGTCATCCCACAGGTTGGAGACATCTTAGTGCCAAAGAATCATGGATCATAGTGTGAAAACAGAATTCCTGATTCAATGTTATATTGCAGCCACCAATGGTTATAACATCTTACCAGACAATAAAGGCCTATCACTTTGTAGTACATGCAATTATTCAGCTGTCCCCATAGCAGAACCCTTTTTGGTTCCAGGTAAAAAAAACTTTTTGGTTCCAGGTAGAATAATTTTGGGTTCCATGTAGAACCCGCTGTGGAAAGGGTTTTTACATGGAACCCAAAATTGTTCTACTTGGAACCAAAAGGGTTCTACCTTGAATCAACAAGGGTTCTTCAAGGGCTTCTCCTATGGGGACAGCAGAAAAACAGTTTTTTTTTACGAGTGACCATCCATGACACTCACACAAACACGCACACACGCACACAGACACTGTGTAAACTGTGTGTCCAGGATACCAAAATGTCATCTGCAGGAACAGAACAGAGAGCAGAGTGGCTGCAGGGATAATGACCAGACTTGGCCAGTGCCATGGCAACTCATGCCTGTGAAGCACTGGTTTTCAGGAAGGAGGGAAAAAAAAAAGCACAGACATACGAAGCCCTATCACATGCACAGAACCTGGGAAGAAGGGGGAAAGGAAGGAAGGAAGGAGGAGGAAGAGGAGTTGAGGGGGAGAAATACACCTCAGAGTGGAGAGAACGACAGCATTTTTATTCATCCAGTGAGCATTTAAATTAATATGGAAGAAGGCTCATTCAAACCAACCGCTTGTAAACATCAATGTATTCATACATCATGTATTTATAGACTATATATAGGCTATTTTCGCCTCAAGCCTACACTTCTTCAACACTGGCGAAGGGGTAAATTTGCATTTTAAATGGCAACCCCTTTGCACAATGCAAACAACATACCCTGCATGCATATGCACTAGAAAGGAATCTTCACATGCGTCAAAAAAATGTCTGCTGAAAGCATGAAAGCGCTTTGATTTGAATACAAAAGCTGGACATGCATATGGTCGGAATACAATGGTTTTATTAGCGAAAGCGGACTGGCTCGATGTCTCTTGTCTTCGATGTTCCGCTGATCCATTTCGACAGGCATGGGAGAGCCTTACCGAGACACCCGTGAACAAAGACAATCCTCCCTGTGCTTTCACAGTCAACGCTCACAGAGGCAGGTCACACCCCTCTGACTGTTTCGACAGCAGACAACACCCACACCACACACACACACTTTAGTC
Organism: Oncorhynchus mykiss; assembly: GCF_057628025.1. Classification (NCBI taxonomy): domain Eukaryota; kingdom Metazoa; phylum Chordata; class Actinopteri; order Salmoniformes; family Salmonidae; genus Oncorhynchus; species Oncorhynchus mykiss. The sequence continues at coordinate 17,660,560 of NC_143035.1, forward strand.
AAGCAGACAATCAATGGACAAAGGAACAACCCAAACAGATGCTTTTTTATACCCAGATTATTAACCAAATATTTTCTCAAACCTTTCTGCATAAGTACTTCACTGACAGCAGACAAATAAATTAGGGGAGGATTTCACTCAAATGGAATCTCAATCCATCCACCTGAATATAAAATACACTTCTCTTTCCTTACCTTTCTGAGTCTGCCCCTCGTCCATATCTTCTTCCATCTGGGCTATTCTAGATGTAAAGCAACTGATATGACAAAAGCTCAGAACTCTGTTTCTGTGTGTTGTCGGCTGAGGGATAGTCCACAGAAGTCTCTCTCTTTCTCTCTCTCTCTCCCTCTCTACTCTGTGTTCAGACCTCTTGTCAGCAGAGATTTAATTCAAGTAGTCGTGCCGTTGATTTATGAGAGAGATCAGTGCGTCTTCACAGCGCTGTCCATCGCGAGCCACTCTGGCAAGTGCTGAAAACCTGGTCTCAACAGTGGAGAATACAGGGGGTGGTGAGGGAAAAGGGTGGTCTCAGTATGCAGGAATAAGTATGTTTGCAGGAAGGCGCAGGTGGTCAGAAAACAGAAAGCATAGAGAGGCAATGATAGAAACAACGGCTCAGCCTTGAAAACATACCCTTACCCTGAGACCAGGAGAAGGGGTGTTTCTTTAGAGGTGTCGAACACTCTCCCACCCAGCCCACCCGGATAACCCCTTTTTTCAGAGAGAATGGTTAAGCCTGTCAGCCCCCTTGGCTATGTTCTGCTGCATGAAGTGAACCTTCTCCTTAACTGAAAAAATATATATTTCAGAAATCCAAAAGGGAATTCTCATAATCATATTAATCATCCAGGTTCAATTTGTTTATTACAAGGACTTGTCATGGGACCATTATCATATATACTGAACAAAAATATAAACACAACATGCAACAATTTCAACAATTTCACTGAGTTTCAGTTCATACAAGGAAATCAGTCAATTGAAATAAATTAATTATGCCCTAAATCTATGGATTTCACATGACTGGGCAGGGGCACAGCCATGGGTGAGCCTGGGAGGGCACACTTCTTTATGCATTTCTGTTTTACTCACCTGTAAGAAAACCTGTCCCTTTAAGAGTGACTGACGATGTCACAGCAAGCAGGAGCTCACAGTTTTAATTAGTCTAACTCCCAAGTTTAGCTCGCCACCCGTGGCTGTGCAGAGAATCTCCATTTTTCTCACATTATTATTCTAACTGTTGTATCCTTCATTGTGTGTGAATGCAATAACTGTGAGTACAGTATTTGTTTCCTTGTTTCCTGACATAGTTGCCAATGTTTAAGTCATATTTTTGTCATTGTACAGCATTTTATGCACTTGTTTTGTGCCAGCTAGGAAACTACTGTTAGCCATATTTTGCCTGTAATTTGACTAGCTAGCTAGCTATGTTGTAGACATTTTTATGTAATTTCTGAGTCACTTTATTGTTATAGCAGATGAGAAATATTTATTCTTGTTTGTTGTCACTAAATACACTACTTGACCAAAAGTATGTGGACACCGGCTCGTCAAACATCTTATTCCAAAATCATGGGCATTAATATGGAGTTGGTCCCCCCCTTTGCTGCTATAACATCCTCCACTCATCTCTGAAGGCTTTCCACTAAATTTTGGAAAATTGCTGTGAAGACTTGCTAGGTGTTCGATGGGGTTGAAGTCTGGGCTCTGTGCAGGCCAGTCAAGTTCTTCCACACCGATCTCGACAAATCATTTCTGTATGACCTCATTTTGTGCACAGGGGCATTGTCATGCTGAAACATGAAAGGGTCTTCCCCAAACTGTTGCCACAAAGTTGGAAGCACATCATCGTCTAGAATGTTGTCATATGCTGTAGCATTAAGATATCCCTTCACTGGAACTAAGGGGCCTAGTCCGAACCATGAAAAACAGCCCCAGACCATTATTCCTCCTCCACCAAACTTTACAGGTGGCACAATGCATTCGGACAGGTAGCGTTCTCCTGGCATTCACCAAACTCACATTCATCTATCGGACTGCCAGATTGTGAAGCATGATTCATCACTCCAGAAAACGCGTTTCCACTGCTCCAGAGTCCAATGGCACCACTCCGGCCAATGCTTGGCATTGCGCTTGGTGATCTTAGGCTTGTGTGCGGCTGCTTGTCCATGGAAACCCATTTCATGAAGCTCCCGACGAACAGTTCTTGTGCTGACGTTGCTTCCAGAGTTAGTTTGGAAATTAGTGTTGCAACCGCGGACAGATTTTTGTGCGTGCTGCACGTTTCAGCTCTCAATGTTATAGAACTTTCAGCAACGGGTGCAACGGGTGTGAATCCACTAATTTCAAGGGGTGTCCACATGATTTTGTATATATAGTGTGTATGTGCCTTATTATAGACAAGTCAACACTGTTTTCATGATTTCTGGTAGATCCCTAGTAGAAAAATCTGATCAGATTTTGGAACTAGTCCTATTAGTATTCTACCCTAAAGGATATCCTATAGGAGACTATAAGAATCCATTAGAAAACTCCAAATACATTTTGGAACCAGTCATATTGGACTCCTATAGAGTTTTATCCTGTAGGATATAGGATAAAATCCTATAAAATAAATCCTGTATGATTATATCCTATAGTATAAAAAAAATATCATCTGATAGGATTTTCTATTGGATTTTATTTATTGGAATCCTATAGGATTTTTATATTAAGGTGCACATTGACTAGGTACACGTACCCCTTCTATATAGCCTCGTCATTGTTATTTGATTGAGTTACTATTTGTCCTTTATTTTTCTTACTTACTTTTTAAAACTGCTGCATTGTCAGTTAAGAGCTCTTAAGTAAGCATTTCACAGTCAGGTTGTTGCATTCTGTGCAAGTGACAAATACATTTTGATTTGAAAAGACATTAGCAGAACCCTGCACGTAACCCAAAATGGTTCTACTTGGAACCAAAAAGGGTTCTCTGATGGGGATAGCTGACAGTGTACTCTGACACTGACAAACTGAGATCAATAAAAACAATCTGGTCTTGAATTCAAACAATGGCCCAGACACACAGATAGTACAATATTAGGAGGAAATACAGACAGATTAGTCAGCAGTAGGAATTTGCTTTCCAAACAGTACGTTTTCCCGTGATTGTATTCTGAATTTTTTTTTTAAAATTAAAATTCTGTTTATTAAGTTTTACACACACACACAGACAAGACAACACAAAGCAATATAAATAATATAAAGGAAAAAAAGAGCTTTAAAAATAACATACTTTAGACAAGTTAAACACACCAGGCAGAAGGCTACAAAGGTTAAAGGGCAATCTATAGTACAGGGACAGAGCAAACACCTCACCATTGTTCCTGTAAACAGTCAAGGGCTAAGGGTGGAGAAACCACTCACAGACAGTCATGGCCACATCCCGACCATCCACTGGACCAAAAATAAAGTTTACAATGCTTTAAAATAAAATAAAATATAATGATTATTCATGTAGGCGTGAACAAAATGTAAAAATAACTGGGAAAAACAAGCTCACACTACAGTCTCTGCCCGGGCAAGATGAACAAGGCATCCGCGGGTCACAATCAATAAGCACATGGACCTTAATGCCCCCCCAGCAAAAACACAGAGAGAATATCCTCCAACCCTTAAGTCACAGGGGGGTCAAATACAGACTTATTTTAGTTTTAATTGGAATGCCATCAGAGGATGGACTGTTTAAAGTAAGACCGGAATGGAGCCCAAGCCTCATTAAACAGTTTGGGGTTCCCACGTGAATTGAATTATTTCTAGTTTCAGAGAGCACAACACATCTCTCACCCAATATTTATAAGTTGTGGGAGCTGCCATCTTCCAGTTCTGTAGTATTAGCCGTCTAGCTAAAAGAGTTGTATAAGCAAAAGTGTCCGACTGGATTCTTGATAGGAGAGTACCTATGGGCAGTACTCCAAAAAGGGCTGTAAGGGGAGACGGATCTATAACAGTGTCATATATATCAGAGAAACATTTCAATTGTAATTCCCAGAAACCTGACAGTTTATGACAGCCCCAAAACATATGCAACAGTGTGGCTGGCTCAACTTTACATCTGACACAGGTAGGATCAAAATCAGAGAATATTCTTCCAAGTTTGGCCCCCGACCAGTGGATACGGTGAACCACCTTGAATTGAATGAGGCTGTGTCTAGTGCTAAAAGAGGACGAATGCACCCTGTGCAGCACAGATTCCCAGGCGTCTTCCTCAAGTTCCTCCCTCAAATCCTTTTCCCATCGAGTCTTTAAAGGCACCAAAGAGGGGTTCTGTAAGTCATGAATGATTGCATATACATCTGAAATTGCACCCCTAGGAAGCTTGTTCAACTCCAAGATGCTCTCTATAGCTGTATTCGCAGGCCTATGGGGAAATCCAGGTGTGTTAGCTCTGACAAAGTTTCTAGTCTGGAGATAGCGGAAAAAGTGGGATTGGGGTAGATTGAACTTTTCCTGCAGCTGAGAAAAAGAGGCAAATGTATCATCAAAGAATAATTGGGCTAGCGAGGAGAGGCCTAGTGAGTGCCAAATGCCAAAAGCCCCATCATTCAAAGATGGAGGAAATAAAATGTTCTGATTGATTGGGCCTGATAGAGAAAAGCCTCGGAGGCTAAAGGCTAAACGGAACTGATTCCAAATTTTAAGAGACTGCTTTACAATTGGGTTGACACACATTTTGCCTAGGGACACTGGGAGAGACGAGCACAACACAGAGGAAAGTGCTGCAGGTTTACACGATTCAGACTCCATCTGGACCCAGAGTGGTCTAGGGCCAGTAGGATCAGTCTGCAGCCAGTACAGAAGGGCTCTGAAATTTGCAATGACCTAGGCTTCTGTAAATGTTTTCTACCAATCTGTGGTACCTTGCCATCCCAAATAAAATGCATGAATGTTTGATCCAGTGAAATAAAAAAAGATTTTGGAATAAAAATGGGTAAACATTGAAATAAATATAAAAATTTGGGCAACACATTCATTTTAATGACATTAATCATTCCGATAAGAGAAAAGGGTAGTGAATTCCAAAAAGTAAAAGATTGTTTCAAACTGTCTGCTAGAGCAACAAAGTTTTCCTGAAACAAATTTGAATATTTCCTTGTCACTTTAACTCCCAAGTAGGTGAATTGATCCCGGACAATCATAAACTGAGAACTTGTAAAAGAGCACTTTTAAAGCAGCCTTGTTTACCGGAAAAAGCTCACTCTTGCCTAGATTCAGCTTGTACCCTGAGATTGATCATCAGCATATAGCGAGACTTTCTGCTCCAAGCCCAACCTGATTATACCTTGAATGGCATCATTAGAGCGTAGTGCAATGGCGAGAGGCTCGATTGCCAAAGCAAACAACAAGGGGGAGAGTGGATACCCCTGTCTGGATCCGCGGTGCAAGGGAAAATAGTCAGAGGACAAGTTATTAGTCCGTACCGAAGCCATGGGGGAAAAATAAAGAATCTTTATCCACGCAATGAATTTGGGGCCAAAGCCAAATCTATAAAGGGCAGCTATTAGGTAATCCCACTCAACGCGGTCAAACGCTTTTTCGGCATCAAGTGAGACCACCACCTCCGGGTCCTCCGACGCTGGAGTACAGTATATTCATAAGGCGCCTAATATTGAAAAATAAATGCCTATTTCTCACAAAGCCAGTCTGGTCAGAGTGTATTACTTGGTGCAGCAAGCCTTCCATACGGATGGTGAAAAGCTTAGCTAGGATTTTGTAATCACAGTTTAAAAGCGAGATTGGGCGATAGGATCCACATTCCAGTGGGTCTTTGTTTTTCTTTAATAGTAATGAAATTGAAGCCTGATAAAGACTAGGCGGTAGCGTTGAAGTATTAAGGCACTCTGCAAATAGTCGAGACAGGATGAGACTAGGATGTAGGAAACGCCAGGCCTCAAACATAGCATATTTCTGAAGAAAGGATTGAATAAGTAGGGCACATTTAGATGGGGCTGTAGTTGTTTGTGAGGACTTGTCAAGAACTGGGGACATTTTACAGTTGAAATCCCCCCCTAAAATCAACAAATGAGAATCTAAATTGGGAATAGCAGACAGAAAGGAAGAAATGAAACTTGTGTCATCCCAATTGGGAGCATAAACACTAGCCAAAACAAGAGGGGTAGAAAACAGTTTACCAGTTACTATGACGTATCGTCCCTTAGGATCAGCAATAACCTCAGAAGCTACAAAGGGAGTAGCTTTATCAACCAGAATAGCAGCACCTCTTGATTTACTATGAAAGTTTGAGTGGAACACTTGACCAACCCAGTCCCTACGCATCCTAAAATGCTCACCAGTCCTCAAGTGAGTCTCTTGTAGAAATGCAATATTTGCATTCAAACCCTTTAAGTGTGTCAACACCCTCTTACGCTTCACCGGGTTATTAACCCCTTTGATGTTCCATGACATGTACTTGATCGCATTATTTCGGCCCCTCTGGGCATTCCCGTTATTCAACCCTGTCATTAGAGCATAGAATGGAAAAGCAATGAGCGCCCAAAACCCCCAGAATAACTTGTCTCAGAGTAATAATGTACGGTGGTAGATGTTTGGAAAAAGTACAGGAAAAAAAACTAAAAAGACAGAATGACAACATTAGAACTGAACAATTCAACCTCCCCCACACCCCCTCCCCCCATCCCAGACAATACCTCCCCAAACGAGGTACAAGCCTAAATAGAACATGCTCTCTTCGCACAGTGTGTCTGTGAGAGTGCGGTCTTAAACCTAAACCCACAGTCCCGCTCTTTAAAGTCGTGTTTTGTTAGTGGATCAAGCAGCAAAAAGATAGATTTTTATGTTTTTTTTTCAAATAAAAAAAAGGTGAATCCCTTGTGAAAACAGAATGACAAAAGCACTACTTGTAGATGTATATAATTATATTCCCAGTCTTATAACAGGCATTGAGAGAGAAAATAAATCAAATGTATAAAGGCTCTCAGCCAAAAACCTAATTTGAAGTAAGGAAATCGTAGTAAGACAATCAAAAATAATAGTAATTATAATAGTAGTCTAGTTGACATTGAGACAGCTTACAACCAATACCAAAAAACTACGTGTTGAACGTTTGCTTGGTATAAATGACACTTAAAACTTTTAAAATTGAAGTGAAACCCCAAAAACCGTGTAGCCTCGGGAGACATTTACTGTTTACTGGGTCAATGCAAACGGATGCAGTAAACAAATAACCAAAAATATTTTGAGTCACTGAGACACTGTGTAAACAAACTGAATAGGTGAGCGAGACAGCCTAGAAACACAGGAGTTAAGTAAAACCTTAATACAATTAAATTAAAATGACTGAATGCTTGTAAGGCACGCACACTAGATGATCAAAACATTATATCACATCAAATAAGCCTGAATGGGTTCGCCAACTATACAAGACTAGCCTGTTATATCTAAACAGAATTGTATCACAGGTGGGTTACTTACTATCCACATTTCGCTAGCAACAGTTGCTGAACTGTGAGCATCAAGACTTCTTGATGTGACATTGAATGTGAGCCATAGCCTCATCCGGAGACTCAAATGTGTAGTCTTTACCCTCATGAGATAGCCATAAACAGGCCGGGAATCGCAGTCCATACTTCACACCTGGATGGTCCCGAAGTTCTCGTTTGGCCTGTCCGAAAGCTGCGCGCTGCCTGGAAACAGTGGGGGAGTAGTCCTGGTAGTTGGAGAAGCCCTGTCCTTGAAAGCTCAGAGTGGTATTGCGGGCTCGTCTGAGGATCTCCATCTTCTCATGAAAAAAGTGCACTCAAAGAATTTTGTCACGGGGCCTCTCCCCATCCCGGGGCTTTGGGCGCAGCGACCGGTGGGCTCGATCAATCAGGGGCTTTTCATCTAAGGCAAGAACATCCTTCAGCAGCCCTGAAACGAAATCCGTGGCACGATGCATTTCCGCTGACTCTGGGACCGATACAAGTCTCAGATTATTCCTGCGAGAGAATCCCTCTAAACTCACACAGCTCTCCTTCACCTTTTTCAAATCCGCAGCTAGGCGTTTCACTTCAGCCTCCAGGGATGCAGGATGGTTAAATCTGCTTTTAAAGTATCAGAAACCTCCTGTATTCGGGCCTCAATTGTAGCAACCACCTCCGTTTTCATTACAACTATTTCAGAGCATTGTAGTTTGATGGCCTCGAGAATGTTTATTTCAGCGCCGCCAGGCCAAGCCGCACCCCCGGGTAAAGTGTGCGTCCCCGGGCCCTCAGACTCAGGAGAGGGCGGTGATGAGAGTGGGTCTTGTAGGCCAGGTTTTCTCAAAGTCATACTGCGTGACAGTACCCCCCCGCCCCCCTAAGGTGCGGACTCCCGTCCGCAAACCTGAACCTATAGGGGAGGGTCCGGGTGGGCATCTACCCTCGGTGGTGGCTCCGGTTCTGGACGCAACCCCCCCTCCTTACGCTGATCCCTCCGCTTCTGTCGAACCGGGCCGTGGATCATCGCCGGAGGCCCCGGACTGGAGACCGTCACTGAAGACCCCGGACTGGGGACCGTCGCTGGAGGCCCCGGACTGGGCACCATCGCTGGACACCCCGGACTGGGCACCGTCATTGGAGATTCCGGACTGGGGACCGTCATTGGAGGTTCCGGACTGTGAAAACGTCGCCGGAGGTTCCGGACTGTGAAAACGTCGCCAGAGGTTCCGGACTGTGAAAACGTCGCCAGAGGTTCTGGACTGTGAACTGTCGCCGGAAGCTCTGGACTGGGAACTGTCGCCGGAAGCTCTGGACTTGGAACTGTCGCCGGAAGCTCTGGACTTGGAACTGTCGCCGGAAGCTCTGGACTGTGGAGACGCACTGGAGGTCTGATGCGTGGGACCGGTACAGGTGGCACCGAGCTGATGACACGCACCTCAGGGCAAGTGCGGGAAAGAGGCACAAGACGTACTGGACTGTGGATGCGCACTGGAGACCTTAGCACCGGGCTGATGACACGCACCTCAGGGCGTGTGCGAAGAGGAGGCACAGGACATACTGGACTGTGGACAAGCACTTGATGGAGAGTGCGAGGAGCAGGAACAGGACACACCTGAATGGGAAAGTGCACTTGAGGGAGAGTGCAAGGAGTTGGCACAGGACGCACTGAGTTGTGAAGGTACACTGGAGACCTGGTGTGTATAGCCGGCATCAATTGTTCCGGACGTTTTAGGATGAGTACTGGGAGCTGACTCAGGTGGCACCAAACTGACAACACGTTCCTTTATTCCTTTATTCCGTACTTCCTCCACCAACTCAACAACTCCCCCATTTCTCTCTCCTCCGAATTCTCCTTCTTCTCCCAGACTGGCTCTGGTTTACTCCTCGGCTCCGCCAACTGCTCCATGTGCCCCCCCAAACAAATATTGGGGTTTCTGTGGCCTACCTCTCCAAGTTAACTCCTCGTATCGACGCCGTTCCTCTCTCGCTGCCTCTATCTCCTCCTTCGGACGGCGATACTTCCCAGCCTGCGTCTAGGGTCCTTTTCCATCCAATCCTCCTGGTCACGCTGCTTGGTCCATTTGTGGTGGGATCTTCTGTCACTTTCATAAGGATCGGACCAAGGCGCAGGGTGGTATGCGTACATTATCTTTTTAATGAACGAACAAAAACAACAAACAACCAAACGAAATGTGACGCTTACAAACTAGTGCTGACAGGCAACTAAACATAAACAAGATCCCAACCCAAGAAAGTGGGAAAAAGGCCTGCCTAAATATGATCCTCAATCAGAGACAACAATAAACAGCTGTCTGATTGGAAACCATATCAGGCCAACATAGATATACAAAAATCCCTAGACCTACAAAAACCCCTAGACATACAAAAACCCTAGACATACAAAAACTAGAGTGCCCACCCTAGTCACACCCTGACCTAACCAAAATATATTGAAAACAGTGATATCTAAGGTCAGGGCATGACAGTAACAGGCTGTTACTACAACTACTCATAAAAACTCAATAAAACAAGTCTCAAAAATAAAGAAAATGGCTGTACATTTCAGCTATTTCAAAAATATTGCTATGCTATTACAATTTTTACTGTAAGAGTTCTGGCTCAACAAGATATTTCTGTTTACACTGCCCTGCTTAGAGGGGGGCAAATGTTCTACAGCTGCATCACCACCTCGTACGGCAACTGCTCGGCATCCAACCGTAAGGCGCGTGTACATCACTGGGCCAAGCTTCCTGCCATCCAGCACCTACAGTTGAAGTCTACCAACATAGACAGGGCTCTAACTCCTCTAGCGCAACAATTAAATAGGGTGCAGCCCAGGCAGCAGGCTGTTAGCCAGCCTGCCAGCTTAGTGGAGTCTGCCACTAGCACAGTCAGTGTAGTGAGCTCAGCTATCCCCATTGAGACCATGTCTGTGCCTCGACCTGGGTTGGGCAAAACTAAACATGGCGGTGTTCGCCTTAGCAATCTCACTAGGAGATTTTCCATTCCTGTCATTATTGAAAGAGATCATGATACCTCCCATCTCAAAATAGGGCTATTTAATGTTAGATCCCTTGCTTCAAAGGCAATTATAGTCAATGAACTAATCACTGATCATAATCTTGATGTGATTGGCCTGACTGCAACATGGCTTAAGCCTGATGAATTTACTGTGTTAAATGAGGCCTCACCTCCTGTTTACACTAGTGACCATATCCCCCGTGCATCCCGCAAAGGCGGAGGTGTTGCTAACATTTACGATAGCAAATTTCAATTTACAAAAAAAAAATGACGTTTTCGTCTATTGAGCTTCTAGTCATGAAATCTATGCAGCCTACTCAATCACATTTTATTGCAACTGTTTACAGGCCTCCTGGGCCAAATTCAGCGTTCCTCATTGAGTTCCCTGAATTCCTATCGGACCTTGTAGTCATAGCAGATAATATTCACATTTTTGGTGACTTTAATATTCACATGGAAACGTCCACAGTCCCACTCCAAAAGGCTTTCGGAGCCATCATCGACTCAGTGGTTTTTGTCCAACATGTCTCTGGACCTACTCACTGTCACAGTCATACTCTGGACCTAGTTTTGTCCCATGGAATAAATGTTGTGGATCTTATTAATGTTTTTCCTCATAATCCTGGACTATCGGACCACCATTTTATTACGTTTGCAATTGCAACAAATAATCTGCTCAGACCCCAACCAAGGAGCATCAAAAATCGTGCTATACATTCACAGACAACACAAAGATTCCTTGATGTCCTTCCAGACTCCCTCTGCCTACCCAAGGACGTCAGAGGACAAAAATCAGTTAACCACCTAACTGAGGAACTCAATTTAACCTTGTGCAATACCCTAGATGCAGTTGCACCCCTAAAAACTACAATTATTTCTCATAAGAATCTAGCTCCCTGGTATACAGAAAATACCCGAGCTCTGTAGCAAGCTTCCAGAGAATTGAAACGGAAATGGCGCCACACCAAACTGGAAGAGCCCTTACTGCTGCTCGATCGTCCTATTTTTCCAACTTAATTGAGGAAAATAAGAACAATCCGAAATTTATTTTTGATACTGTCGCAAAGCTAACTAAAAAGCAGCATTCCCCAAGTGAGGGTTGCTTTCACTTCAGCAGTAATAAATTCATGAACTTCTTTGAGGAAAAGATCATGATTATTAGAAAGCAAATTACAGACTCCTCTTTAAATCTAGGTATTCCTTCAAAGCTCAGTTGTCCTGAGTCTGCACAACTCTGCCAGGACCTAGGATCAAGAGACACTCAAGTGTTTTAGGACTATATCTCTTGACACAATGATGAAAATAATCATGGCCTCTAATCCTTCAAGCTGCATACTGAACCCCATTCCAACTAAACTACTGAAAGAGCTGCTTCCTGTGCTTGGCCCTCCTATGTTGAACATAATAAACGGCTCTCTATCCACTCAATGTATACCAAACTCACTAAAAGTGTCAGTAATAAAGCCTCTCTTGAAAAAGCCAAACCTTGACCCAGAAAATATTAAAAACTATCGGCCTATATCGAATCTTCCATTCCTCTCAAATATTTTAGAAAAGGCTTTGCGCAGCAACTCACTGCCTTCCTGAAGACAAACAATGTATACGAAATGCTTCAGTCTGGTTTTAGACCCCATCATAGCACTGAGACTGCACTTGTGATGGTGGTAAATGACCTTTTAATGGCATCAGACCGAGGCTCTGCATCTGTCCTCGTGCTCCTAGACCTTGGTGCTGCTTTTGATACCATCGATCACCACATTCTTTTGGAGAGATTGGAAACCCAAATTGGTCTACATGGACAAGTCTTGGCCTGGTTTAGATCTTATCTGTCGGAAAGATATCAGTTTGTCTCTGTGAATGGCTTGTCCTCTGACAAATCAACTGTACATTTCGGTGTTCTTCACGTTTTAGGACCACTATTGTTTTCACTATATATTTTACCTCTTGGGGATGTCATTCGAAAAAATAATGTTAACTTTCACTGATATGCGGATGACACACAGCTGTACATTTCAATGAAACATGGTGAAGCCCCAAAATTGCCCTCGATGGCTGCAAACTTTCTACTTTTAAACTCTTTTAAACTTCTGTTGAATCTGACAATTAGTCTTAATGGTTGTACGGTCGTCTCAAATAAAACTGTGAAGGACCTCGGCTTTACTCTGGACCCTGATCTCTCTTTTGAGGAACATATCAAGACTGTTTCAAGGAGAGCTTTTTCCATCTACGTAACATTGCAAAAATCAGAAACTTTCTGTCCAAAAATGATGCAGAAAAATTAATCCATGCTTTTGTTACTTCTAGGTTAGACTACTGCAATGCTCTACTTTCCGGCTACCTGGATAAAGCACTAAATAAACTTCAGTTAGTGCTAAATACGGCTGCTAGAATCCTGACTAGAACCAAAAAATGTGATCATATTACTCCAGTGCTGGCCTCCCTACACTGGCTTCCTGTCAAGGCAAGGGCTGATTTCAAGGTTTTACTGCTAACCTACAAAGCATTACATGGGCTTGCTCCTACCTATCTCTCTGATTTGGTCCTGCCGTACATACCTACACGTACGCTACGGTCACAAGACGCAGGCCTCCTAATTTTCCATAGAATTTCTAAGCAAACAGCTGGAGGCAGGGCTTTCTCCTATAGAGCTCCATTTTTATGGAATGGTCTGCCTACCCATGTGAGAGACGCAAACTTGGTCTCAACCTTTAAGTCTTTACTGAAGACTCATCTCTTCAGTGGGTAATATGATTGAGTGTAGTCTGGCCCAGGAGTGTGAAGGTGAACGGAAAGGCTCTGGAGCAACGAACCGCCCTTGCTGTCTCTGCCTGTCCGGTTCCCCTCTTTCCACTGGGATTCTCTGCCTCTAACCCTATTACAGGGGCTGAGTCACTGGCTTACTGGTGCTCTTTCATGCCGTTCCTAGGAGGGGTGCATCACTTGAGTGCTTCACTTGAGCCACTGATGTGATGTACCTGCCTGGGTTGGTTCCCCCCCTTGGGTTGTGCCATGGCGGAGATCTTTGTGGGCTATACTAGGCCTTGTCTAAGGATGGTAAGTTGGTGGTTGAAGATATCCCTCTAGTGGTGTGGGGGCTATGCTTTGGCAAAGTGGATGGGGTTATATCCTTCATGTTTGGCCCTGTCCGGGGGTATCTTTGGATGGGGCCACAGTGTCTCCTGACCCCTCCTGTCTCAGCCTCCAGTATTTATGCGTCAGTAGTTTACGTGTAGGGGGGCTAGGGTCAGTTTGTTATATCTGGAGTACTTCTCCTGTCTTATCTGGTGCCCTGTGTGAATTTAAGTATGCTCTCTCTAATTCTCTCTTTCTTTCTCTCTCGGAGGACCTGAGCCCTAGGACCATGCCTCAAGACTACCTGGCATGATGACTCCTTGCTGTCCCCAGTCCAGCTGGCCGTGCTGCCGCTCCAGTTTCAACTGTTCTGCCTGCGGCTATGGAGTCCTGACCTGTTCACCGGACGTGCTACATGTCCCAGACCAATTATTTGACCATGCTGGTCATTTATGAACATTTGAACATCTTGGCCATGTTTAGTTATAATCTCCACCCGGCACAGCCAGAAAAGAACTGGCCACCCCTCATAGCCTGGTTCCTCTCTAGGTTTCTTCCTGGGTTTTGGCCTTTCTAGGGAGTTTTTCTTAGCCAACGTGCTTCAACACCTGCATTGCTTGCTGTTTGGGGTTTTAGGCTGGGTTTCTGTATAGCACTTTGAGATATCAGCTGATGTACGAAGGGCTATATATATACATTTGATTTGAAGTCGGAGGTTTACATACACTTAGGTTGGAGTCATGAAAACTTGTTTTTCAACCACTCCACTGTCACGTTCTGACCTTAGTTCCTTAGTTTTGTCTTTGTTTTAGTATGGTCAGGGCGTGAGTTGGGGTGGGCAGTCTATGTTCCTTTTTCTATAATTTGGGATTTCTGTGTTTGGCCTGGTATGGTTCTCAATCAGAGGCAGCTGTCAATCATTGTCCGTGATTGAGAACCATACTTAGGTAGCCTGGTTTCACTTTTGAGTTGTTGGTGATTATTTTCTGTGTCAGTGTTTGCTCCACACGGAACTGTTTCGGTTTTGTTATTTCACGTTGTCGTTTATTGTTTTGTTCAGTGTTCATTATTCTTATTAAACAATATGGACACTTACTATGCTGGGCATTGGTCCTCCGATCCTTCCTACTACTCCTCCACTACTCCTCTACATACACTAAGTTGACTGTGCCACTAAACAGCTTGGAAAATTCATGAAAATTATGTCAAGGCTTTAGAAGCTTCTGATAGGCTAATTGACATAATTTGAGTCAATTGGAGGTGTACCTGTGGATGTATTTCAAGGCTTACCTTCAAACTCAGTGCCTCTTTGCATGACATCATGGGAAAATCAAAAGAAATCAGCCAAGACCTCAGAAAAAAAATGGCAGGCCTCCACAAGTCTGGTTCATCCTTGGGAGCAATTTCCAAACGACTGAAGGTACCACGTTCATCTGTACAAACAATAGTACCCAAGTATAAACACCATGGGACCACGCAGCCCTTAGCAGCCCTCAGGAAGGAGACGTGTTCTGTCTCCTAGAGATGAACGTACTTGGTGCTAAAAGTGCAAATCAATCCCAGAACAACAACAAAGGACCTTGTGAAGATGCTGGAGGAATGACCATGTTTGGCCATACTGACCATCGTTATGTTCGGAGGAAAAAGGGGGAGGCTTGCATGCCGAAGAATACCATCCCATATGTGAAGCACGGGAGTGGCAGCATCACGTTGTGGGGTAGCTTTGCTGCAGGAAGGACTAGTGCACTTCACAAAATAGATGGCTTCATGAGGCAAGAAAATTATGTGGATATATTGAAGCAACATCTCAAGACATCAGTCAGGAAATTGTTTGCAAATGGGTCTTCCAAATGGACAATGACCTCAAGCATACTTCCAAAGTTTTGGCAAAATGGCTTAAGGACAAGAAAGTCACGGTATTGGAGTGGCTAGCACAAAGCCCTGACCTCAATCCTATAGAAAATGTGTGGGCAGAACTGAAAAAGCATGTGCGAGCAAGGAGGCCTACAAACCTGACTTAAACTACACCAGCTCTGTCAGGAGGAATGGGATAAAATTCACCCAACTTATTGTGGAAAGCTTGTGGAAGGCTACCCGAAACGTTTGACCCAAGTTAAACAATTTAAAAGCAATGCTACCAAATACTAATTGAGTGTATGTAAACTTCTCACCCATTGGGAATGTGATGAAAGAAATAAAAGCTGAAATAAATTATTCTCTCTACTATTATTCTGACATTTCACATTCTGAAAATAAAGTTGTGATCCTAACTGACCTAAAACAGGGAATTTTTACTAAGATTAAATGTCAGGAATTGTGAAAAACTGAGTTTAAATGTATTATGCTAAGGTATATTCTAGGCGGTGTCAGAGGAAGGCCCAAAAAATGGTAAAAGACTGAAGTCACCCAAGTCATATACTGTTCTCTCTGCTACTGCATGGCAAGTAGTACCGGAGCGCAAAGTCTAGGTTCAAAGGGCTCCTTAACAGCTTCTTTTCTCTATCTTCTGTAATTTAATTTTACTTGAGTTGATTTTGTAAATATTTTCTTAACCAACAATGCAGTTTTAAGAAAATAGATGTAAGGGCTTGTAACCATTTCACAGTAAGGTCTACCTACACCTGTTGTATTCGGCGCATGTGACAAATACAATTTGATTTGATTTGATGTCGGCGAGCATGGTGCGTTACATACACATTAAGCGGTACAGACGTTTGCATGTTTACATTGCAGTATGAGTGAAATTCAAAACCTTTGATCAACCATTGGGAAAGTTTAGATTTAGATCATCTAAGATGGTCATCTTTGTTCACATCTCTGAACAAATGTTAAAGAAAGCTAATTGAAAGCTAACATGTTGACAAAATAAAATATAGAGAATTGAAAATTGTAGTATCTCTGTATACAATTTTGGTGTTATTCGACTCATATTTATTCCCAGTATGGGTTAACCTCCTAACTGTATGCAACACAGTGGGATGGAGAGGGTAGGTCTGCTCCGCTCTTCCCACAATAATATACTATATTTCACTTCTACAGAATAAAAGGGGCTCAATTTAAGGCCTGACGTTACAGTGTAGCTTCTGTTTAACATGGAGTTTTCTAAGGTTAGACAGAGTGGCAACAATGGTGGAGTGGTGGGAGGCTGTCACTAAATGTCACAACATAGCTGTACTTCACAGTTTATGTCCCAAATATAACAATATTCACTTTATAGTGCACTACTTTCGACCAGGGCCTCTGTAGTGCACTGCATAGGGAATATGGTACCATTTGGGACAAAGCATACACATCCCACCCAATTAGTAATTGCATTTTTATTTATAAGTGTTAGGCTTTTGACAGCCTTGAGCTTTACATACATATTGGAAGAAATGAAATAAATAAAAAACAGTTTAAATGTGTATCTCAGGGATAAGGGAAAATAGTAAAATGTTTAATTAATTTGAGTCAGCCTTGAGTATGTACAGTAAAGTGATTATTACCATTACTGAATAAAACATGTCAATAAGCAAGTGTGGTTCATTGCCTGCACATACAGTACCAGCCGAAAGTTTGGACACACCTACTCATTCAAGGGTTTTTCTGTATTTTCACTATTTTCTACATTGTAGAATAATAATGAAGACATCAAAACTACGAAATAACACATATGGAATCATGTAGTAATCAAAAAAGTGTTAAACAAATCAAAATATATTTTAGATTTTTCAAAGTAGCCACGCTTTGCCTTGATGACAGCTTTGCACACTCTTGGCATTCTCTCCAGCTTCATGAGGAATTGCCACACCAGCCTTCACTTTGGCTCCCCCTCCTGTCCAACTCAGGCATTCAGCGTCACCGCCTTCTAGCTGCTGCCAAACCTGCTGCTGCTTCACTCATCAACCCCAGACTTGTCTCGTTATCATTACACACACCTGGTTCCAATCCCCACTATCACTGTATATATACTCCCTCCGTCATTTGTCTGTTGGTCATTGTAAATGTTGCTTGTTTTCCTTAGAGGAATCTCTCCTACTATTTCCTGAGTACTTTATTATTTTGGACTTTGGTTTTTGTCCCACTTTTATAATCATAGTGTTTTAATAAACTTAGTAGTTCTAAACCTGTGAATGCCTCCTGCCTACTCCTCTCTACACTTGTGACAGAATGACCGACTCAAGAGAACAGGAAGCAACAGGACATCCGACCTCTCCGCTATAGGAGCGAAGCTCCTATACCACGACTCGTGCCTGGAGCACCTCTTGATTGCCATGGAAGAGGTGCTCTGGACTGTACGCCAGCTGCAAGCTACACCACCACCTTTCCAGCTCCCCGCAGTCGTTCCAGCCACCCCACCACCATCTACATTACCTAGTCAGATCAGCAAAGTCCACCTGCCCCTCCTGGAGCGGTTTGACGGCACCCCAGCTCACTGTAGGGGGTTTCTCCTGCAATGTGACCTCCATCTTGCTTGTCATGCCAGGACAGCCTCAGAGAGGGACAAGGTGGCCTTGGTGATCTCGGTGCTGACAGGCAGGGCTCTGGAGTGGGCGCACACCGTCTGGGAGAGGGGCAGTCCAGAAGTGCAGTCCAGTGAGTGCTTCACCCAACTCTTCTGTGCCGTTTTCAACCACCCTACAGAGGGCCGAGAGGGAGCTGGGCATCTCCTCTGTCTATGCCAGGGAACCTCCAGCAAGACTGAGCCCATGGACGCACCTTCCCCCAGAGGAACATCAACGCCGCCGTCGACAGGGTCTCTGCTCATACTGCGAGGAGTCGGACCACCCCTGGAACACCTGTCCCAGAAGGAGAACCAGGCAAGAAAGCGACAGTCCGAGGAGCGCTCCTGCACCTTCCCAGGTAGGCATGGACATGCCTTGCATGTCCAACAAGCCCATCCTCCTTCCTGTCACCTTCCCGGACTATCCTGGCCCCCCACTGAGTCCTGCCCTAGTGGGTTCTGCAGGAAATGTCCTAGACCGGTCAGTGGCCTTATCATTACGCATTCCTCTAGTTCCTTTACAACCCCCTATCCCAGTCCATGCCCTAGACAACCGTCTCGTAGGAACAGGACTGGTTTGCCAGACCACGATTCCCATTTCCCTCACAGTTGCTCACAACCACATCACTTTCCTCATCTTAGACTCTCCTGCACACCCCGTAGTTTTAGGTTTCCCCTGGTTACAGTTACATAACCCCAGGATATTGTGGACAGAGAGGTTGTTGTTGGGTTGGTCGCAGGAGTGTCAGGGGAGTTTCTGGCCGTCAAGAAGGCGCTGAAAACATGGCGGCACTGGCCGGAGTGTGCTCAACACCCATTCCTGGTTTGGACAGACCACCGGAACCTAGAGTATATTCGAGCAGTGAAGAGGCTGAACCCGTGTCAGGCCAGGTGGGCCCTATTCTTCGCCAGGTTCTTCACTAAGAACATCAATGCCGATGCGTTGTCCCGGGTACGTGACACAGAGGAAGGAGAAGGCGACATCCATTATTCACCTGTTCTGCATTGTGGCTCCTGTCGTGTGGAATGTGGACACGGACATCCGTCGAGCCCTCACCTGCCAACTATCCCGAGGGGCGTACCTACGTGCACTCTGATGTGAGGAACCGTCTCCTCTCATTGGCACACACAGCACCTGTGTCGGGGCACCCGGGTATAGCCTGTACTATCAACTGTCTCTCCACCAAGTACTGGTGGCCCACCTTGGCCCAGGACGTCTGGGTCTCTTTCTGCTCTACCTTTGCACAGAGCAAGAAACCGAGACTCCTCCCCTATGGCAAACTCCACCCGCTGCCGGCTCCACAACGACCCTGGTCCCATCTTTCCGTGCACTTTGTCACAGACCTTCCTCTTCGGAGGGGCACAACACCATCCTGGTCGTTGTGGACAGGTTTTCCAAGGCGTGTCTTTTGATTCCCCTGCCAGGTCTTCCTACGGCCATGCAGACTGCGGAGGCTCTCTTCTCTCACGTCCTCTGGCACTACGGGATCCCGGAGAACATCAAGTCTGACCGTGGTCCTCAGCTCACCTCCCATGTCTGGAAGGGCTTCATGGAACGACTGGAGGTCAAAGTCAGCTTCACCTCCGGGTACCGTCCCTAATCAAATGGGCAGGTTGAAAGGGTAAATCAGGAACTGAGTAGGAACCTTCATTGTTACTGTCAGGACTGGCCAGGAGAGTGGGCTGCGTTTCTGCCTTGGAAAGAATACGCACACAACTCCCTCCATCACTCCTCTACTAACCTCTCACCCTTTCAGTGTGTTTTAGAATATCAGCCGGCCCTGGCACCGGAGTCAGATCGAGGCTCCTGCGGTGGACGATTGGTTCTGGAGCGCCAAGTAGGTATGGAACACAGCGCACACCCGTCTCCAGCACGTCATCCTCCGGCAGAAGGCGCAGGCCGATCGTCACCGCAGTGTGGCCCCGGTCTTTCACCCCAGTGTCAGGGTCGGGCATTCTACGAAGGACCTGCCTGCCTGTCTGCCTGCCCTGCTGGAAGCTGAGCCTGCGGTTTGTGGGGCTGTTCAATGTCCTGAGGAGAGTCAATGAGGTGATGTACAGATTGCAGCTCCACGTCAATTACCGTATCGCACCATCATTTCATGTATCTGTCCTCAGGCTGGTGACAGCTGGTCCCTTGGCTAGTGCTGGACCCCACAACGCACCTCCCCCTCACTTGGACATCGAGGGGCCCCCGGCGTATGCCAGGGCCCCCTGGCGTGCTCCGTCCACAGCCTGTTGTACTCACGGCGTTGTGGGGGGTCTCTCCAGTACCTGGTCGACTGCGAGGGGTACGGGCCCGAAGAACGGTGCTGGATGTCCTGGATCGTTCTCTCATTTGTTAGTGAGACTTTGTCCTTGTTTCTTGGCTATTTACGTCCCGACCGACCCGCACCGCGTCTCCAGGGTCATCCCTAAGGTTGGTGTTGCCCCGCAAGGGGGGGGGGGGGGGGGGGGGGGTACTGTCACACCAGCCTTGGCTTTGGCTCCCACTCCTGTCCAGCTCAGGCGTTCGGCATTGCTGGCCTTCTAGATGCTGAGATCCTGCTGCTGGCAAACGCCCTTCACTCATCAACCCCAGACTTGTCTCGTCATCATTACACACACCTGGTTCCAATCCCCACTCTATTACTGTATATATATACTCCCTATACAGTGTGGATAACAAATATTTGATACACTGCCGATTTTGCAGGTTTTCCTACTTACAAAGCATGTAATTTTTATCATAGGTACACTTCAACTGTGAGAGACGGAATCTAAAACAAAAATACAGAAAATCACATTGTATGATCTTTAAGTAATTAATTTGCATTTTATTGCATGACATAAGTATTTGATCACCTACCAACCAGTAAGAATTCCGGCTCTCACAGACCTGTTAGTGTTTCTTTAAGAAGCCCTCCTGTTCTCCACTCCACTTTGAACTCGTTACCTGTATAAAAGACACCTGTCCACACACTCAATCAAACAGACTCCAACCTCTCCACAATGGCCATGACCAGGGGGCTGTGTAAGGACATCAGAGATACAATTATAGACCTGCACAAGGCTGGGATGGGCTACAGGACAATAGGCAAGCAGCTTGGTGAGAAGGCAACAACTGTTGGCGCAATTATTAGAAACTGGAAGAAGTTCAAGATGACGGTCAATCACCCTCGGTCTGGCGCTCCATAAAATATCTCACCTCGTGGGGCATCAATGATCTTGAGGAAGGTGAGGGATCAGCCCAGAACTACACGGCAGGATCTGGTCAATGACCTGAAGAGAGCTGGGACCACAGCTTCAAAGAAAACCATTAGTGACACACTACGCCGTCATGGATTAAAATCCTGCAGCGCACGCAAGGTCCCCCTGCTCAAGCCAGCGCATGTCCAGGCCCGTCTGAAGCTTGCCAATGACCACCTGGATGATCCAGAGGAGGAATGGGAGAAGGTCATGTGGTCTGATGAGACAAAAATAGAGCTTTTTGGTCTAAACTCCACTCACTGTGTTTGGAGGAAGAAGAAGGATGAGTACAACCCCAAGAACACCATCCCAAACATGAAGCATGGAGGTGGAAACATTCTTTCGGGATGCTTTTCTGCAAAGGGGACAGGACGACTGCACCGTATTGAGGGGAGGATGGATGGGGCCATGTATCGCGAGATCTTGGCCAACAACCTCCTTCCCTCAGTAAGAGCATTGAAGATGGGTCGTGGCTGGTTCTTCCAGCATGACAATGACCCGAAACACACAGCCAGGGCAACTAAGGAGTAAGAAGCATCTCAAGGTCCTGGAGTGGCCTAGCCAGTCTCCAGGCCTGAACCTCATAGAAAATCTTTGGAGGGAGCTGAAAGTCCATATTGCCCAGCAACAGCCCCGAAACCTGAAGCATCTGGAGAAGGTCGCTTGTTGCTTGTTTTCCTCAGAGGAATCTCTCCTACTACTTTATTATGCTTTTCCTTCACTCTGCCGTCCATCTAAATCCCAAACCATCTCAACTGGGTTGAGGTCGGTTGATTGTGGAGAGCAGGTCATCTGATGCAGCACTCCATCACTCTCCTTGGTCAAATATCCCTTACACAGCCTGGAGGTGTGTTTTGGGTCATTGTCCTGTTGAAAAACAAACGATAGTCCCACTAAGCACAAACCAGATTGGATGGCGTATCGCTGCATAATGCTGTGGTGCCATGCTGGTTAAAGTGTGCCTTGAATTCTACATAAATCACAGACAGTGTCACCAGCAAAGCACCCTCACACCTCCTCCTCCATGCTTCACAGTGGGAACCATACATGCAGAGATATTCCATTCACCTACTCTGTGTCTCACAAAGACACGGCGGTTGGAACCAAAAATCTAAAATTTGTACAGATTTCCTCCGGTCTAATGTCCATTGCTCGTGCATCTTGGCCCATCTTGGCCCAAGTATCTTCTCATTATTGGTGTCTTTTAGTAGTGGTTTATTTGTTGCATTTTGACCATGAAATCCGGATTCAAGCAGTCGTTTTTCTTTGATTATTTGAGCTGTTCTTACCATAATTTTAACTTGGTCTTTTACCAAATAGGGCTATTTTCTCTACACCACCCCTACCTTGTCACAACATAACTGATTGGCTCAAACACATTAAGAAGGAAAGAAATTCCACAAATGAACTTTTAACAAGGCACACCTGTTAATTGAAATGCATTCCAGGTGACTACTTCATGAAGCTGGTTGAGAGAATGCCAAGAGTGTGTAAATCTGTCATCAAGGCAAATGGTGGTTACTTTGAAGAATCTCAAACATAAAATACATTTTGAACACTTTTTTGGTTAACTACATGTTATTTCGTAGTTTTGATGTCTTCACTATTATGTAGAAAGAAAATAGTACAAATAAAAGAAAAACCCTGGAATGAGTAGGTGTGTCCAAACTTTTGACTGATCCTTTATATAGAACACTATATTACATTACACACACACACACACACACACACTATATTAACATTTGCTATAAAGGATGCAGTGCTAAACACACACACACACACACACAAAGCGCCCTACCCTTGGCCTGAATACCATCCCCTCACACACACAGGCCTGTCACGGCTGCTTTGTTAAACAGGGGTGGGGGATTTGCTGTTGGGGGTTGGGGTCTTGTTTGGGGGAATCCTTAGCTTGCAAGCCCCCACAACACTCTCTGGCTAGTCATGTTCCTGGGCAGACCCCCTCCCTCCCCCTCCTCCCTGTGCCCACTTCCCTTCCTCGCATCCACCATCCCTCCTTTTTAGCACTGTCGGTACCAATGGAGGAAGAGAGGGAGATAAAAAATAGCAGATGGCGAAACACTCTGCGAGGGTATCTAGGCAGTATGCATTCCTCATCACTGCCAAGCCATGTATGAAATTGTGTGGAAGTGGGACTGTGTAAATGTCTTTGGGTGAATCTGTTTCTGTATGAATGCATGTGTACGTGCGTGCGTGTGAAATTATATGCCAGTGTTTTTTGTTAATCATAATTCATAAACAGAAGGAGCCAAACAAGCTCACAGTAAGCTTATTACTGTCTCCTGGTTGCTCTCCAGTCTGTGTTCCTATGCGCTCGCAAGTTGCCATAGCAACCATCCCCATATATTGTTCAATAGGAAAGGCTAACAAACGTAATAGAATAGAAACAGCACCTCTGAACCCTGAGCCACTCCCTCTATACATCTTCACTAAAATTTTAATGTTGAAAAATCACTATATTTAATAACCATTTTGCTTGCCCTAGGACGCTGTGAATTATATCAGTCTCAAATCCCTGTCCTACTCATTTCAGAATTAATAATTTTCAATATTTCATATTATTTGTACAGTGGGATTTTTTCCTCTCCATTGAAATCTACTGTATTATTTTCTGAACCTGAAAACCCAGTAATTCCAATACAAATCACTGGGCAACCAAACATGGGAAGAGAGTGTTGTTCTGTGCTAATGTTTGTTAACCGCTAGGCTACCCTGGGGTGGCAGGGTAGCCTAGTGGTTAGAGAGTTGGACTAGTAAGTTGCAAGTTCATATCCCCGAGCTGACAAGGTACAAATCTGTCGTTCTGCCACTGTTCCTAGGCCATCATTGAAAATAAGAATTTGTTCTTAACTGACTTGCCTAGATAAATAAAGATAAAATAAAAATGTGTTAATGTAAGTGTTAATGTTTGTTCCCACCCAGTCAAGCTGAGAGAAATCAACAGAATCTGAAAGATTCATGGAGGTCAAATTTTACAGCACACCAGTGATCTAGGGCTTCGCTTTGACAACCATGGAAACATGATGAGGGTCCTTTGAATGAAGCCCTGGGCAGTGAATTTATATTTAGTTGTAGGGAAAGAAACTTACAAAACCGCTGTGGAGAGTTAGATAGATATCTAGTGTGACTCACTTAATAAATGCTGCTTGTAGTTTAAAAAATTATTTGTCGATAGGCATCATCTGTAGGCGAAAGAGTAAAAGACCACATGCACATCTTACGGCTTTGAGCAGACGCTGGATATTGTATAGCCTCAATGTTCATCAACAAAACATGAACATTTGCCAGTACATTATAGCATTTGACCCTTAGGTTTATCTGAAACATTGCTGCAATTAAACACACTAAGCTATGAACAGGTAATGCATGGAATCAGGAAATCTATCCATTTTATTAGAGAAAATGGTACCACATACTGTATATATATCAGTATGCAGTCTCTCTCTTTTTCCACATCCTCTCCAGGAGATCTCTAGCCAGATAGATATGTGTCAGGCTTGAGGGACCTGCTAAACCACAGGCTTCTCAGACCACATTGAGGGCTGGGCACACAGCCAGAAACACTTATCTAGCGTCATCCTTTTACACTCAGTTTACAGCTCTATTATACAATGAGCAGGGTGTGGAGAGATTTAGAACCAACAGAGCAGCCCATTGGGAGTTAGAATTTTCCATCAGGGGAATCAGACAGCTCTGAATCTAGGTGGAGAGCAAACGGCAGCAGCAGAAAGCTGTCTCCGCTGACGATTGTAAGAAGGTATTTGTCACAAAACATTCCTGAATTTTGCAGGATGATAAGAGACTCGTAAAGACTCTTGACAACAAACAATTTAAGTGGTTATGAGGATAACTTTTTATTTGAAACTATGTATGTAATGCTGTCATATAGTGAAAAGCATCATTATGCAATGAAAACCGTTCTGATGATGGAATGCCAGCAGTAAGCAGACATACAGTTGAAGTCATAAGTTTACATATACTTAGGTTGGAGTAATTAAAACTAGCTTTTCAACCACTCCACAAATTTCTTGTTCACAAACTGATTTTGGCAAGTCAGTTAGGACTTCTACTTTGTATAACTATTGGTTATAGACAGATTATTTCACTTATAATTCACTGTATCACAATTACAGTGGGTCAGAAGTTTACATACACTAAGTTGACTATGCCTTTAAACAGCTTGGAAAATTCGAGAAAATGGGGTCATGGTTTTAGAAGCTCCTGATAGGCTTGACATAATTTGAGACAATTGGAGGTGTACCTGTGGATGTATTTCAAGGCCGACCTTCAAACTCAGTGCCTCTTTGCTTGACATCATGGGAAAATCTAAATAAATCAGCCAAGACATCAGAAAATTAATTGTAGACCTCCACAAGTCTGGTTCATCCTAGGGAGCAATTTCCAAACGCCTGAAGGTACCACGTTAATCTGTACACACAATAGTACGAAATAATGAACACCATGGGACCACACAGCCGTCATACTGCTCAGGAAGACCATGGTTTGACTACGGTTTACAACTGCACATGGGGACAAAGATCGCACTTATTGGAGAAATGTCCTCTGGTCTGATGAAACAAAAATATAACTTTTTGGTCATAATGACCATCGTTATGTTTGGAGGAAAAAGGGGGAGGCTTGCAAGCCGAAGAACACCATCCCAACCGTGAAGCACAGGGGTGGCAGCATCATGTTGTGGGGGTGCTATGCTGCAGGAGGGACTGGTGCACTTCACAAAATGGATGGCATCATGAGGCTGGAAAATTATGTGGATATATTGAAGCAACATCTCAAGACATCAGTCAGGAAATTTAAAGCTTGATTGCAAATGGGTCTTCCAAATGGACAATGACCCCAAGCATACTTCCAAAGATGTGGGAAAATGACTTAAGGACAACCAAGTCAAGGAATTGGAGTGGCCATCACAAAGCCCTAACCTCAATCCCAAATTCACCCAACTTACTGTTGGGAGCTTGTGGAAGGCTACCCGAAATGTTTGACCCAAGTTAAACAATTTAAAGACAATGCTACCAAATACTAATTGAGTGTATGTAAACTTCTGACCCACTGGGAATGTGATGAAAGTGAAATAAAACCTGAAATAAATAATTCTCTCTACTATTATTTTGACATTTCACATTCTTAAAATAAAGTGGGGATTCTAACTGACCTAAGACAGGGAATTTTTAATAGGATTAAATGTCAGGAATTGTGAAAAACAGAGTTTAAATGTATTTGGCCAGGATGTATGTAAACTTCCGACTTCAACTGTATTAGCTGACTTTAGAAAGGTTTGAAATACAATTTCTAACAAGTGTATAGTCATTATCTACCAAGATAACTCTCTTTGATAATAATCACAGCCGTGTATATCCCCCCCCAAGCAGACATCTCAACGGCCCAGAAAAAACTTCCTTGGACTTTATGTAAACTGGAAACCACATCTACTGAGGCTGCTGGGGATTAAAAACAAAGCTAATCTGTAAACAAGGCTCCCTACATTTGATCAGCATATCAAATGCGCGACCCGGGCTGGCAGCATTCTGGATCATTGCTACTCTAACTTCCGCGACGCATACAAAGCCATCCTTCGCCCTCCTTTCGGCAAATCTGACAACGACTCCATTTTGTTGATCCCAGCCTATAGACAGAAACTAAAACAGGAAAGACCCGTGCTCAGGTCTGTTCAATGCTGATCTGACAAATCGGATTCCACGCTTAAAAATTGCTTCGATCACATGTCCTGGGATATGTTCCGGATAGCATCAGACAACAACATTGATACGCTGATTCGGTGAGCGAGTTTATTAGTGTAAGGGTTTTCCTGTGGTGAAGTAGAGGCGGACCAAAACGCAGACGGGTGGCTCAGGCGGCGCTGGGCAGACGGGCGGCTCAGGCGGCGCTGGGCAGACGGGCGGCTCAGGCGGCGCTGGGCAGACGGGCGGCTCAGGCGGCGCTGGGCAGACGGGCGGGTCAGGCGGCGCTGGGCAGACGGGAAGCTCCGGCAACGCTGGAGAGGAAGGCTCTGGCAGCGCTGGACTAAGGAGCTCTGGCGCCTCTGGAATGGGGGGCTCTTGCGCCTCTGGACTGAGGGGCGGGAGCTCTGGTAGCGCCGAACAGGCGGGAGACTCCGGCTGCGCTGGAGAGGAGGAAGGCTCTAGCAGCGCCGGAGAGGCGGGAGACTCCGGCAGCGCTAGAGAGGAGGAAGGCCCCGGCAGTGCTGGACAGGCGGGAGCCCCTGTAAGGATGAGCCGGAGACACAGCCTGGTGCGGGGGGCTGCCACCGGAGGGCTGGTGCGTGGAGGTGGTGACGGATAGACCGGACCGTGCAGGCACACTGGAGCATGAGCCTGCCCAACCTTACCCGGTTGAATGCTCCCGGTCGCCCTGCCAGTGCGGCGAGGTGGAATAGCCCGCACTGGGCTATGCAGGCGAACCGGGGACACCGTGCACAAGGCTGGTGCCATGTAAGCCGGCCCAAGGAGACGCACTGGGGACCAGATACGTAGAGCCGGCTTCATGGCACTTGGCTCAATGCTCACTCTAGCCCGG
The DNA here is from genome assembly GCF_057628025.1 of Oncorhynchus mykiss. Lineage (NCBI taxonomy): Eukaryota > Metazoa > Chordata > Actinopteri > Salmoniformes > Salmonidae > Oncorhynchus > Oncorhynchus mykiss. The sequence continues at coordinate 17,688,397 of NC_143035.1, forward strand.
CCGATCCGCGGAGCTGGTATGTACCGCACCGGGCTATGCACCCGCACTGGGGACACCGTGCGCTCCACAGCATAACACGGTGCCTGCCCAGTCTCCCTCGCCCCCCGGTAAGCACAGGAAGTTAGCGCAGGTCTCCTACCTGGTTTCGCCACACTTCCTGTGTGCCCCCTCCCAATAAATTTTTGGGGCTGCCTCTCGGGCTTCCTTGCCAGCCGTGTTCCCTCATATCGCCGGCTCCTCTCTCCGGCTGCCTCTGCTCTCCTAGCTGCCTCCACCTGTTCCCATGGAAGGCGATCCTTTCCCGCCAGGATCTCCTCCCAGGTGTAGCAACCCTTGCCATCCAATACATCGTCCCATGTCCATTCCTCTTTGCGCCGCTGTTGCTGTTGCCCGTTACCACGCCGCTTGGTCCTGTTGTGGTGGGTGATTCTGTAAGGGTTTTCCTGTGGTGAAGTAGAGGCGGACAAAAACGCAGCGTGGTTATATTGATTCATGTTTAATAAAAAAAAGATAAACACGAACACTACAAAACAATAAACGTGGAAAACCAAAAACAGCCCTATCTGGTGCAAAACACAGAGACAGGAACAATCACCCACAAACACACAGTGAAACCCAGGCTACCTAAGTATGATTCTCAATTAGAGACAACTACTGACACCTGCCTCTGATTGAGAACCATACTAGGCCGAAATATAGAAATACCCAAAACCTAGAAAAACAAACAGACTGCCCACCCAACTCACGCCCTGACCATACTAAATAAATACAAAACAAAGGAAATAAAGGTCAGAACGTGACAATTAGCAAGTGCATCGGTGATGTTGTACCCACGGTGACTATTTAAACCTTCCCCAACCAAAAACCGTGGATTGATGGCAGCATTCGTGGAAAACTGAAAGCGCGAACCACTGCTTTTAATCATGGCAAGGCGACCGGAAACAAGACCGAATACAAACAGTGTCGCTATGCCCTCTGCAAGGCAATCAAACAAGCTAAGCATCAGTATAAAGACAAAGTAGATTCGCAATTCAACGCCTCAGACACGAGACATATGTTTCAGGGTCTAAAGTCAATCTCGGACTACAAAAAGAAAACCAGCCCCATCGCGGACACCAACGTCTTGCTCCCAGACAAACGAAACAACTTCTTTGCTCGCTTTGAGGACAATACAGTGCCACTGACACGGCCCACTACCAAAACCTGCGGGCTCTGCTTCACCACAGCCAACGTGAATAAAACATTTAAATGTGTTAACCCTCACAAGGCTGCCAGCCCAGATGGCATCCCTAGCCACGTCCTCAGAGAATGCGCAGACCAGCTGGCTGGTGTGTTTACGGACATATTCAATCAATCCCTAACCCAGTCTGCTGTTCCCACATGCTTCAAGAGGGCCACCATTGTTCCTGTTCCCAAGAAAACTAAGGTAACTGAGCTAAACAACTATCGCCCCATAGCACTCACTTCCGTCATTATGAAGTGCTTTGAGAGACTAGTCAAGGATCATATCATCTCCACCCTACCTGACACCCTATACCCACTCCAATTTGATTACCGCCCTAACCCATCTGGACAAGAGGAATACCTATGTAAGAATGCTGTTCATCGATTACAGCTCAGCATTTAACACCATAGTACCCTCCAAACTCGTCATTAAGCTCGAGACCATGGGTCTCAACCCGTCCTTTGCAACTGGGTCCTGGACTTTCTTATGGGCCGCACCCAGGTGATGAGGGTAGGAAACAACATCTCCACCCCGCTGATCCTCAACACTGGGGCCCCACAAGGGTGCATTCTCAGCCCTCTCCTGTACTCCCTGTTCACCCATGACTGAGAGGCCATGCACGCCTCCAACTCAATCATCAAGTTTGCAGACGACACTACAGTGCTAGGCTTGATTACCAACAAGGACGAGACGGCCTACAGGGAGGAGGTGAGGGCCCTCGGAGTGTGGTGTCAGGAAAATAACCTCACACTCAACGTCAACAAAGGAGATGATCGTGGACTTAAGGAATCAGTAGAGGGAGCACCCCCATATCCACATCGACGGGACAGTATTGAAGGTGGAAAGTTTAAGTTCCTCAGCGCGTACATCACGGACAAAATGAAATGGTCCACCCACACAGACAGTGTGGTGAAGAAGGCGCAACAGCGCCTCTTCAACCTCAGGAGGCTGAAGAAATTTGGCTTGTCACCGAAAACACTCACAAACCTTTACAGATGCACAATCGAGAGCATCCTATTGGGCTGTATCACCGCCTGGTACGACAACTGCTCCGCCCATAACCGTAAGGCTCTCCAGAGGGTAGTGAGGTATACACAACGCATCACAAGGGGGAAAACTACCTGCCCTCCAGGACACCTACACCACCCGATGTCACAGGAAGGCCAAAAAGATCATCAAGGACAACAACCACCCGAGCTACTGCCTGTTCACCCCGCTATCGTCCAGAAGGTGAGGTCAGTACAGGTGCATCAAAGCTGGGACCGAGAGACTGAAAAACAGCTTCTATCTCAAGGCCATCAGACTGTTCAACAGCCATCACTAACATTGAGTGGCTGCTGCCAACACACTGACTCAAATCTCTAGCCACTTTAATAATTAAAAATTGGATGTAATAAATGTATCATTAGTCACTTTAAACAATGCCACTTTATATCATGTTTACATACACTACATTACTCATATCTTATGTATATACTGTATTCTATACCATCTACTGCATCTTGCATATGCCGCACGGCCATCGCTCATCCATATATTTATATGTACATATTCTTATTCATTCCTTTACACTTGTGTGTATAAGGTCGTTGTTGTTAAATTGTTAGATTACTTGTTAGATATTACTGCATGGTCAGAACTAGAAGCACAAGCATTTCATCTGCTAACATCTGCTAACCATGTGTATGTCAAATCAAATCAAAAGTTGATTTGTCACGTGCGCCGAATACAACATGTGTAGTAGACCTTACAGTGAAATGCTTACTTACAGGCTCTAACCAATAGTGCAATGTGACCAATAACATTTGATTTGATTTAATATACTGTACCCAGACACCAGACCTGACAGTTAAAAGATCAGATCAGCTTCTGATCTTTTCCAATCAGTTGTATAAAGAAAATACCTTCCTGATAATTGGAAGCATGGTTATGTTGCAGGCCATGTGCTGTGTGTTTGGGATCCTTTATCTAAATGCTGCTTTCATTCTACTATAAAGGTGACATTACTGTGTCTTATCACAGGTGCAAGGAAAAGAGGAAATGATCTGCACATCATTGTAAAGTCCTCAGAGGTGGAATTTTATGAGCTGTGCAAACAAAGAACACAATATCTGGACCTTACGGTTTTCATCTGGTGTATGATGCACAATATCTTAATGCTGGTGAAATAAGACATTAGGGATCTTTCATCACACAAAAGCTATTGAATTTCCCATCCTTCATTAGCTGAAACTGGATGGAGCCAGTGTAATACGGCAGAGAGAGGTGGTAATTAACCATGTCCGATACCTGAAGACTTGTGTTAACTCCCAAAGGAACCTAGGGTTTAGCTCAGCTGGCTAAGATAGTTGTGATGTGCAGATGACCTGGGTTCAAACCCAGTCAGTCACAACAACCTAGTCATTATTAACGTGATGTTGAGATGGATGCACCAAGCATATTACCTAACACTGTATAAAGGACCCTACCTGAAATGAGGGAATTTACAGGCAGAAGAGATGAGCAGACAATATATTGTCCATTGTTAGTCACTGCTGTGAAGGTAATAACTGGAATGTTAACAGACATTTGTGAAAAGCACGGATCTATAATACAGAATGCATTTATCAAAACGACAATTGATCGTGCTTTGATTTTCAACCTGCCTCACCCATGATTATAAACCAGACACAGCACCGCCACCTACTGGTAACCCCCTGAAATTGTAATTTTAGAGCAACTACTAATGGTTGAAGTACTGTAACTAATGGACTAGTGAATAACTAGTAAAACAACACCCCTAAGGTAATATCTTGCATGATAGTCATTGAGAACTGCTGTACTTGTATTTGTTCATAGAGGTACTTCTATTAGAGGTATAGAGGTACTTTCATTAGAGGAATAGAGGTACTTTTATTAGATAAATAAAGGTATAGAGGTACTTATATTACAGAAATAGAGGTATAAAGCTACTTTTATTAGAGGTATCGTATCAGAGGCATCTCTCACAAATACACACCAAACGGCTGAATCTCCTGGCCTTTTAAATTGCAATCAGCGAGCGTCTGTCCATCTGACGCACCTCAATCTCCTTGAAATGGACACTGGCTTTACTCCTGATGGATGGTTCACATGACTCTATAGAAGGGAGGAAAAAGTAAGTGATGATAAAAGAGACTACAGTGTAGACACTGTAAAACTGGTGGTGGTGAAAAAACTATGTGAATGACTTACTTGCGGTTCCACTTTGTACTGAGGCGTTGCTATCGGAGCTGTCATCTCCGTGGTGAGAAGATGGGGGCAGTCTCACGGCCAGTTCTCCCAAGGTGGGCTTCACGTTGAAGCGCTCTGCCAGAGACAAATGCAATTTTTTTTAATATCCCAATTCAATTACATTATTTGTATTTGAATAACAGTAGCATTGAATCACAATCACATGATAGTCCTGTCGAATCCTAACCCTAATGTTACCAGCGTCATGGTCTATCCAAGAACCCCACTCTATCCCGATTGTTGGTGCACTCACTGGGGTTCTGGACTCTCTCGGCCGCCCTCTGCTCCAGGTGCATGTGGATGATGGCCTGCACCTTCCTCTGATTGGTGGAGATGTTGGGCTCGGCTATGACCTCGGTCAGCCGCAGGTTGTTCTTGATGGCCTTGGAGGCTGTGGCCCGAGCTAGCATGGGCAGCTGGTCCTGGTAGTCCCTGTCTGTGAAGTCAATCTCCCTGCCCTGGATCCCTTTGATCCTGGACAGTTATACAGTATATAAGTTTTATCAGCTACAGTGCCCTCCATAATTATTGGGACAGTGAAGCATTTCTTCTTCTTTCAGGTTTTATACTATGAAAGTTTGGTTTTGAAATAAAACAATGACAATGAGGTTAAAGTGCAGACCGGCAACTTTAAGTTGAAGGTATTTTCATCCATATAGGGTGAACAGCGCTTTTTGTACATAGTCCCCCCATTTAAGGGAGCAAAAGTATTGGGACAAATTCACTTGTGTATTAAAGGAGTGTATTATGTGTATTATGTGATATGTGTATTAAAGGAGTAAAAAGTAAAATATTTGGTCCCATATTCATAACACACAAGGCACTTTATTCATTTATTCAAGCTTCTGACTCCATCGACTTCTTAGATGCATTTGCTGTTTGTTTTGGTTGTGTTTCAGATTAGTTTGTGCCCAATAGAAATTATTGGTAAATAATGTAGTGTCATTTTGGAGTCACTTTATTGTAAATAAGAATAGATTATGTTCCTTAACACGTCTACATTAATGGAGATGCTACCATGATTATGGATAATCCTGAATGAATCATGAATAATGATGAGTGAGAAAGTTACAGACGCACACATTTTTGGGGGGGTATGATACTTGTGCTTCTATGGAAAAATATGAGGAACTGGATCTGGAAAGCAGTAAAAGAAAGCCTGGTTAAACCAGACTGACCACAATGCTCACCAGTGAATATTGTAAGTGCAGCAGACAGTCTAGATTCACAAAGCTAAGGAAGAGAATCACTTGATGATCAGTTAGCGTCTATGCATTGTATTTATTTTAGCCAGGATAGTCGGCTCAGTAACAATTGGAAAACAGACAACCCATTGTCTCACTCTCTTGATAAAGCCTATTGTAATCCTAATGTATTGATGAAAAGGAGAGGACTTGAATTGGTTGAGCATGCTAAGGCTCCCGAGTGGCGCAGTGGTCTAAAGTACTGCATCTCAGTGCTAGAGGCGTCACTACAGACCCTGGTTCGATTCCAGGCTGTATCATAACAGGCCGTGATTGGGAGTCCCAGCATCCGGGTTAGGGTTAGGGTTTGGCCATCATTGTAAATAACAATTTGTTTTTAACTGACTTGCCTAGTTAAATAAAGGTTAAATAAATGTCCCACCTCCTGTTAGTTAAGATGGTGTAAATCTCTTGCACTAGAAGCTCCGCTGCTCCTGGCTTGCAATGGATGGTCCCGTCCAGAACTTCCTTTTGCAGATGGATGTTCTGTTTCACTAGAAACTGATAAGAGAGTAGAAATGGATTCTCCATTATTCAACATGACAAACAAAAGAAAATACAGGACGTCAGTAGTATAGAAAGACAGCCTTCTCACAGCAAAAACATTGATGACTTTGCAAGTGGACATAGGATTATACCCACCAGTTTATTTGTACTCATACACCTACTATTTTGTTACTGTCCGTTAGTCTGGGTTCAAGTCTGTTTAGCTAAGGAGTGTAATGTGATAACTGAACAGAAGAGATGACAACCAGGCTACCTGGCCATACCCTCCAACTCTTACCCTCTCTATTTGTGCCCAGTTGCCCTGTTTGGTTGGAAGTGATGTCCCATTGTTGTAGGAGTGCATGGGGAAGTCTTCATGATAATACCAGGAGAACATCTCTGCCACAAGGTAGCCATTGGAGAAATCCCTGGTGAAGGGAAAATGTGACTCCATAACATAGGGGAGAGTGGGATAAGTTGAGCCATTTTTTATATTCATTACACTGCATTCAGAAATAATTCAGACTACTTCCTTTTCCCCCCACATTATTTACGCTACAGCCTTATTCTAAAATTGATTAAATTAATGTTTTTCCTCATCAATCTACAATACCCCATAATATCAAAGCAAAAACAGGTTTTTAGATTTATATTTTTAATTATTTTACAGAAATACCTTATTTACATAAGTAGTCATACCCTTTGCTATGAGATACGAAATTGAGCTCCAGTTTATCCTGTTTCCATTTATCATCCTTGAGATGTTTCTACAATTTGATTGGAGTCCGCCTGTGGTAAATGCATTTGATATGACATGATTTGGAAAGGCACACCTGTCTATATAAGGTCCCACAGTTGACAATGCATGTCAGAGCAAAAACTCAGCCATGAGGTCCAAGAAATTGTCCATAGATCTGGGGAAGGTTACAAAAACATTTCTGCAGCATTGAAGGTCACCAAGAACACAGTGGCCTCCATCATTTTTAAATGGAAGAAGTTTGCAACCACTAAGACTCTTCTTTGAGCTGGCTGCCCGGCCAAACTGAGCAATCGGGGGAGAAGGGCCTTGGTCAGGGAGGTGACCAAGAACCCGATGGTCACTGACAGAGCTCCAGAGTTCCTCTGTGTAGATGGGAGAACCTTATGAAGGACAACCATCTCTGCAGCACTCCACCAATCAGGTATTTATGGTAGAGTGGCCAGACGAAAGCCACTCTTCAGTAAAAGGCACATGACAGCCCGCTTGGAGTTTGCCTAAAGGCACCTAAAGACTCTGAAACCAAGAATGAACTATTTTGCCTCAATACCAAGCATCACATCTAGAGGAAACGTGGCACCATCCCTACGGTGAAGCATGGTGGTGGCAGCATCATGCTGTGGGGCTGTTTTTCAGCGGCAGGAACTGGGAGACAAGTCAGGATCGAGGAATGATGAATGGGACAAAGTACAGAGAGAGCCTTGATGAAAACCTACCCCAGAGCGCTCAGGACCTCAGACTGGGGTGAAGGTTCACCTTCCAACAGGACAACAACCCAAAGCACACAGCCAAGACAACGCAGGACTGGCTTCGGGACAAGTCTCTTAATGTCTTTGAGTGGCCCAGCCAGAGCCCGGACTTGAACCCAAATGAACATCTCTGGAGAGACCTGAAAATATCTGTGCAGTGACACTCTCCACCCAACCTGACAGAGCTTGAGAGGATCTACGGAGAAGAATGGGAGAAACTCCCCAAATACAGGTGTGCCATGCTGGTAGCGTCATACCCAAGAAGACTCAAGGCTGTAATCGCTGCCAAAGGTGCTTCAACCAAGTACTGAGTAAAGGGTCTGAATACTTATGTAAATGGCGCTAAAAAAAGATATACATACTGTAACTGTAGATTGATGAGATTTTTTTTAAAATCCATTGTAGAATCAGGCTAACATAACATGTGGAAAAAAGTCAAGGGGTCTAAATACTTTCTGAATGCACTGTATATTCATTATGGAAATAATCAGAATTCCTGTAAACATTACAGATTGGAAAACATTGCTTATCCAAAAAAAGCGGTGTCTTGGCACAACTTATCCTGGGTATGGGGTATGTTGAGCCCCTGTACAGGGTAAATTAAGCTGCCTACAAATGTCTGTACTGACTGGAATATTACCACTATAGTTACCTTTTTGAAACCATGTCTATTTTTATTTCCCAAACACAATAACAATCGCTTTTTTGTCTTTTGATAATTATAAGGATCTTTTAACACATGCTTTGTGTTTTTTTACCTCATGCCTTGCTATATGACTGGGAAGAAAACACTTACATTTGTTCAACTTCACATTTGGATAAATTTACCACATAGCCATTAGCTCAACTTACCCCAATGCAAAAATGTTGACTATAGCCAACACAACTACAAGATGCACTTTCAAGCTAGGTGTAGAACGTCATATTAAAGCTTATAGAGACCCCAATAGAACAATCTTAAAAGGATCTACTTTGGTTTAGATACAAGCATCATGAAACCTCTAACCCAATTCAAAATATATACATTTGTTTACCTAACTTGCTTACCACTTTTTCCATGTGGTTTATTCCTTCACAGACTACATGAAAATTGACACTTCCTCAATATTTGGTCAAATTATATATCTTGTGTATTGTTTCCTTGAAACAAAGGTAGCTCAACTTACCCGACTGTCCCCTTAAGGTTACTTGGTTAGATAGACCAACTCTCAAGTTATATTTCACATAGACACGCTTTGCAATTTGCTAATGTACACTCACCTGCGCATATTCTTTGGAGAAAATGACAAATCCAGGCTTTGGAGCCACTTCAGAACTTCTCGTGGCAGTCCTGTCTTTTTGGGAGGCTGTGCGTAAGCCATTGTCAGCTGTAATGTTAATTCAGCTAGCGTCTATGAACCAGCCACACACGCTTACAAAATGATAAGAAAAGTTACTATTGGTCTAACTTTTCTGGTTCAGTATTTCGTTAAGTTGTTGCTATATAACACTGTGTCTTATAGAACATTTGTGGTAAACGAACTAGCTAAGCTAACGAGCTTACTAGCTCATATGGCACATTTGACATGTTTATCAACAGTTCCATAGCAACGGCCTTACTTCTTCTTTCTCCTGGAAAGGTGAACGTATCGCGGGAAGGTACATTGTTGCCACCCACTGGAAATAGAACATGTTGCGCACACTGAAGAGAGCTGCTTGCCTTTGAAAGACTTGCAAAAACGTGGAATTCAAAACGTTTTAATAAAATAATAGCAAGCAGCTCAGTCAATAAGATCACACATAAAACACATCAAGCAAGCAAGTTTATATCTATATTTTTTGAGGATATGAATGTAGGAGTAGTGTTCTCAATGATAATGGTAAAGATTTTGGTGAATTTTAAGTTTTGCAGATGCACAGGTCTAATCTAAAATATATAACGTGATAAACCATGTTAATATAACAATCCAAATTAAATGCATTTTCCATAATATGAAAGCACTTTAAATTGTGTTATTGTATGAGCATATGAGCCAGCTACAGATTAATTTATACACCTGCTGCAAAATATTGATGAGGAACACATTTTCTAAGTGCCTTTAAACAGTCCAGCTCTGGATTTAAATGAAACTCTCCCTTGAAAATGTTCATAGCAAACCATGATTGCTGGTCATTGCTCCAACCCCAAATTTTAGCAGTTTCTTGTGAACCATACTAAAATCTGGTATAGGCTAAATCAAGCATGTATTTCATTGCTTCAAGTGCAAGTAGTGCTCCTTCTATCCTTGCAGGCTGTTGAGTTCACATGAATGACTGACACCAGGAAGATGCCACCACCACCACCACCACCACCACAGCCTTTGAGATTGTGACGTTCTAAGCTCATCTGTACTGGAGGTAGTTCCTGAGGGGGTTGGGAAGGGGAAGATGGTTGATGAGGTGAAACCTGTCACGGCCCACACGGTCACGGATACGCTGTCGACACAGCTGACTCAATGGTTGGGGCGTGGCTGCAGAAAGGTGGAAGGGAGAAGGGAAAACATATCATGCTATTCAACCAAATCCACTACAGCCCGGCTAGTTTGCTATTGCTTGAACACGTGATATTCTATTTCTGACAATGATGGTTTAGTTTTAAACATCTACATACATAAACATAGGACAGCTAGTTTGACTTGGGTGATTAACCAATAACACTACGATACTTTGGCTATAGGAATTCACTGATTTCTAAGGATGACTGTGAATAGGCCTATAGAACTTACCCTCATAGACCAGTAGAAACCCCTCTGTCAGGCTGCTGGGGGGAGCAGCCTCCACAGGTCTCTGGAACTCAATGTTCCTGGCATGGATATCTGCCCCAAAGTCCAACAACAGCTTAACAATGGCAGTGCAGTCCTTCTCAGCGGCAGCGTGTAAGGGAGACTCCATATATCTACCTTTCTGTACATTTGCTCCTGTGTGGAGGCGTAAACCAAGGTATGGATATAACACACATTTAATAGTCCTATGTCATTCAGTTACAGGAAAGAAGTACTTTATCGATGTCATAACATGATGGATTTGGACTTTTATCCAGGTGGGTTAAACATATTAGTAGAAATGGGAAGATGCTCTGAGCTACTACAGCATTAGTGGTGGATGTGGCCATAGTGAGAGTGCTATACAGGTACAATACATTTCACCACTTGGGGAGACAGTAATAATCTTACCACTAGTTCTCCTCCTCTCATCATACCTGGCTATGGTGATTTGACAGAGCAGATGTGCACGTGCCTCACCTTCCCTCAGCAGCCTCTGGACACATTCTATCTCCTGAGAGACACAGGCGGTGTAGAGGGGCGTTCCCAGGTGAGGAATGTCAAAGTCCACGTCGGCTCCCCATCTGATTAGAGTCTCCACACACCCACTGTTGCCTACCGACCGTAGGCACATACATGGAAGTCATTACTGTCAGCTTTCCAATTATTGTGGTTGGTGTTTTAGCTAATTATTTCTGTACCCGAATATGAGGATTCCTCTAAGCACCATGGGACATACTCTGACTTGAATTATGTTTGTGTATCTCAAAAACTGTACTCTGATGTGATATTTTGATTCAGATTTTTAAGATTTATGTATTTGCCTCAATCCCAAGTTAGCATACAGCCCAAATGGTCAGTGAAGTACACTTGAAGGTTCATACCAATGATGTAAATAAACCATGGATTGCTGATGCTAAGTATTAGCCAATGAGAGGCTTTAAAGCCACCGGCCGCCATATTGGTACACCTCACAGGAATAAATGGAATTCAACAGTATTTCAATGAAATGTTTCAAGAACAAGATAACATGTATTTAAGTATTTTTTTGTAGTGGGGCAGTAACATTAGTACTCACAGAAAAAATGAAAATGTTTATATGTATATTTAAAAAAAATATATATATCTTTATATGTGTTTAGCTCACATAATATAATTTAAAGTATGCATTAAGTGTCTAATAGAATGAACTAATTTAGACATTAAAATATTTTTTACAATAGAGGAGTATTACCAAGGTGGCTGTGCGGTGGCTTCAATACAGCAGCCCTTGTCATTCATCCAGGCTTTATACACATCATTGGGTTCATACTAGATTAATTAAGATAAGGATGTTGGAGTGATAAGGGTACTGAGCATACCTTTACTGCTGGCTTGGTGAATGGGCGAGGGCTGAAATACCAGAGCCTGGGGTTTGGCCCCGTTCTCCAGGAGGACCTCTGCACATGATACACTGCCCACTGAGCACGCGTTGAAAAGAGGAGTCACCCCATCAATGGTGGTGACGTTCACCTGCACAGAGTCTCATGTTAACTCTGACCGTTCAGCTGAATAACGCAGCACCATTTTGGGGCAGAGAAAAAATAACAAATAACAGAGAACAAGATGTATTTTACAAAAGCTTTATTAAGCTATTTCTTAAATGTATTATTTAGTGCAAATTATTACTGTTTCATGTTTAAAAAAAAGAAGGTTTTCTTGATTATTAACGGATCTTCTCCATTGACTCACATTGGCTCCTGCAGCGATCAGAGCTCTGGCACATGCTACATGGTCTCCAAGGCAGGCCTCGTGCAGAGGACTCACATGGTCTACAGTGACTACATTTACATTGTGGCCCTGTGGGAGCAGCAGAACACAACCATAGTACATTGCAGAAGGTAAGCAGTGGGTGCACACTGAATTGGATTACCTTTGGCTCACCTGTAAAATGAGATTCCTCAGAGCTAAGAGACGACCTTGGCATGCAGCATCATGTAAGGGTGAGCGATCTGCCCAGGACCCTGCAGCAAACACAAATGCTTGTCACATACAACAGCTCAACTTCTCACAGTTTTGATGAATGATTCCATTTCACAGGGCACACACACACCTGGGTCAATATCCAGAATAGCACCAGATGCATTCCAGACTGCATCATCATTGTTACCTTTCTCCATATCACTGATCTATGACATTTCTATTCTATTTCACTTCATATAAGGTAGAGTACTAAGGATCCATGTTGTCCAATTGAGGGTGAGCCAATATGTCTCCATTGGCAATAACCGTCAAATCTATTTTCTCTTGAACTAGCCTAACCTACTTGATGTATTAATGGAAGACCAAGACACTAAATCAGAAACATAACATGTTCTGGGAAAACTAGTGTAAACTACATCACTGACCTTTAATAACGCACAACAAGATTCGATTTTGTGTTGCTGTTTGCTGCATTGGTGCTCCCTTTCCATGCGCCAAGCATGTTGGCACACTGTCTGTCACTGACACTGGGAAGCTTAAGTGCTGTTTTGGTCTGCAAGTCTGCCTACAGACCACAGTCAGTCAGGAATGAAAACTAGGGCAAGGGGGGTGGGCCGTTCTATTAATAGTTTAGGGTAGAAATGAGCCTGACCGGTATGTACCGTATACACAGTTATTATGTTTCAGCTACTTTGCATGTTCAGGTCAACAAAGTGAGTATATGCATTATTCACAGTAGCCAAATTATAAATAATAATAATAATTTTTTTGTTGTTGTGCCAATAGACTAATACAGTAGAGAGATATGGGTTGAATTCTCATTGTGGTGTAGTGGAGTGTCATTTCAATGATGGAAGTTTCAGCACAGTCAATATCATCATGTAATCAGTGTCCACTACTGGTTCCAAGGCACGTTAGGTGCTAAATTCAACCAGTAAATCTGAGCATTGTCCAGAATCAAGTTACAAGGAAGGAAATGAGATACTTAGTCAGTTGCACCATTGTGTCTTCTGCATTTAACCCAACCCCAGTGAGTGCATTTTTAATCCAGGAACAAGGAAAATGCCAACAATAAAGTGAAGCTTCCAACTGTATATGAATAAGACAAAGTGCCCATTTCAGCATCTCTGACCTATTAAAGCATTATTGATACAAAGGAGTGAGAGAGAGTTGGTTAAAGGCATGTCAGGGTAGTATCATAAATGTTGTAGGTTAAATGCAGCAGAGAACAGTATAGTTCCACTATTCGTTGGGAAGGTCGGAGATTTTGCCAGTATTTCATTCCATTCTCTTTAGTTATTTTCAGCCTGGCTGAATCAGCCATGTAGTCCAACAACAATCAACAAATTGCCATCAAACATGACTGTATAATGTTTTGATTTACCTTGTTTTCTGCAATGTTTGTTTGGACATGATTCTTTATCAAAATAGCTTTCCTAGTATTAGCCCAGCTGCCATCGTTTGTCATCAATCGACATAAGGAAAAATAGCGCCATCTGGCGGTAGTAGAGCAATCCTAGTATTTGAATTCACACGTATTCCCAGGGGCTCAAGGGTGGGCAAACATTTATTGGATGTGGAAGGTTCGAACAAAAGACAGTACAACAAACTCTGTGTTCAAACGTTCAAGCTTTAACCAAGCCAATTTCAACTTTATATGGAAAAATAAACGTATTGCATTTTTTTGTACCTGCGGGACAGGTACAGGATGGCAACAACAACTGCCCGAGTTACACCAGGAACGGACAATCCCTCTATCAGTGCTCAGACTGTCCGCAATAGGCTGAGAGAGGCTGAACTGATGGCTTGTAGGCCTAATGTAATGCAGGTCCTCAACAGACATCACCGGCAACAACGTCGCCTATGGGCACAAACCCATCGTCATTGGACCAGACAGGACTGGCAAAAAGTGCTCTTCACTGACAAGTCGCAGTTTTGTCTCACCAGGGGTGATGGTCGGATTTGCGTTTATTGTTGAAGGAATGAGCGTTACACTGAGGCCTGTACTCTTGTGCGAGATACATTTGGAGGTGGAGGGTCCATCGTGGTCTGGGATGGTGTGTCACAGCATCATCAGACTGAGCCTGTTGTCATTGCAGGCAATCTCAACGCTGTGTATTACAGGGAAGACATCCTCCTCCCTCATGTGGTACCCTTCCTGCAGGCTCATCCTGACCTGACCCTCCAGCATGACAATGCCACCAGCCATTCTACTCGTTCTGTGCGTGATTTCCTGCAAGACAGGAATGTCAGAGTTCTGCCATGGCCAGCGAAGAGCTCGGATCTCAATCTCATTGAGCACGTCTGGGACCTGTTGGATCGGAGGCTGAGGGCTAGGACCATTCCCCCCGGAAATGTCCGGGAACTTGCAGATGCCTTGGTGGAAGAGTGGGGTAACATCTCACAAGAACTGGGAATTCTGTGGCAGTCCATGAGGAAGAGATGCACTGCAGTACGTAATGCACCTGCTGGCCACACCAGATACTGACTGTTGCTTTTGATTTTGACCACCCCTTTGTTCAGGGACACATTATTCGATTTCTGTTAGTCACATGTCTGTGGAACTTGTTCCGTTTATGTCTCAGTTGTTGAGTCTTGTTATGTTCATACAAATATTTACACATGTTAAGTTTGCTGAAATTAAACGCACTTGACAGTGAGAGGACGTTTCTTTTTTTCCTGCGTTTATATTTATAGTACCAGTCAAAAGTTTGGACACACCTACTCATTCAAGGGTTTTGATTTTCTTTATTTTTACTATTTTCTACATTGTAGAATAATAGTGAAGACATCAAAACTATGGAATCATGTAGAAACCAAAAAAGTGTTAAACAAATCAAAATATATTTTATATTCTTCAAAGTAGCCACCTTTTGCCTTGATGACAGCTTTGCACACTCTTGGCATTCTCTTAACCAGCTTCACCTGGAATGCTTTTCCAACAGTCTTGAAGGACTTCCCACATGTGCTGAACACTTGTTGGCTGCTTATCCTTCACCCTGCCGTCCAACTCATCCAAAACCATCTCAATTGGGTTGAGTTATTGTGGAGGTCATCTTATGCAGCACTCCATCACTCTCCTTCTTGGTCAAATAGCCCTTACACATCCTGGAAATGTGTTGGGTCATTGTCCTGTTGAAAAACAAATGATAGTCCCATTAAGCGCAAGCCAGATGGGATGGCATATCAATGCAGAATGCTGTGGTAGCCATGCTGGTTAAGTGTGCCTTGAATTATAAATAAATCACTGACAGTGTCACCAGCAAAGCACCCCCACACCCTCACACCTCCTACTCCATGCTACACGGTGGGAATCATACATGCAGAGATCATCCATTCAACTACTCTGCGTCTCGCAAAGACATGGTGGTTGGAACCAAGTATCTCAAATTTGGATTCATCAGACTAAAGGACAGATTTCCACCTGTCTAATGTCCATTGCACGTGTTTCTTGGCCCAAGCAAGTCTCTTCTTCTTATTGATGTCCTTTAGTAGTGGTTTTTATTTTTTTTATTTTATTTCACCTTTATTTAACCAGGTAGGCAAGTTGAGAACAAGTTCTCATTTACAATTGCGACCTGGCCAAGATAAAGCAAAGCAGTTCGACACATACAACGACACAGAGTTACACATGGAGTAAAACAAACATACAGTCAAAAATACAGTATAAACAAGTCCATATACGATGTGAGCAAATGAGGTGAGATAAGGGAGGTAAAGGCAAAAAAAGGCCATGGTGGCAAAGTAAATACAATATAGCAAGTAAAACACTGGAATGGTAGATTTGCAATGGAAGAATGTGCAAAGTAGAAATAAAAATAATGGGGTGCAAAGGAGCAACATAAATAAATCATTTAAATACAGTAGGGAAAGAGGTAGTTGTTTGAGCTAAATTATAGGTGGGCTATGTACAGGTGCAGTAATCTGTGAGCTGCTCTGACAGTTGGTGCTTAAAGCTAGTGAGGGAGATGTGTTTCCAGTTTCAGAGATTTTTGTAGTTTGTTCCAGTCATTGGCAGCAGAGAACTGGAAGGAGAGGCGGCCAAAGAAAGAATTGGTTTTGGGGGTGACTAGAGAGATATACCTGCTGGAGCGTGTGCTACAGGTGGGAGATGCTATGGTGACCAGCGAGCTGAGATAAGGGGGGACTTTACCTAGTAGGGTCTTGCAGATGACATGGAGCCAGTGGGTTTGGCGACGAGTATGAAGCGAGGGCCAGCCAACGAGAGCGTACAGGTCGCAATGGTGGGTAGTATATGGGGCTTTGGTGACAAAACAGATTGCACTGTGATAGACTGCATCCAATTTGTTGAGTAGGGTATTGGAGGCTATTTTGTAAATGACATCGCCAAAGTCGAGGATTGGTAGGATGGTCAGTTTTACAAGGGTATGTTTGGCAGCAGGAGTGAAGGATGCTTTGTTGCGAAATAGGAAGCCAATTCTAGATTTAACTTTGGATTGGAGATGTTTGATATGGGTCTGGAAGGAGAGTTTACAGTCTAACCAGACACCTAAGTATTTGTAGCTGTCCACGTATTCTAAGTCAGAGCCGTCCAGAGTAGTGATGTTGGACAGGCGGGCAGGTGCAGGTAGCGATCGGATGAAGAGCATGCATTTAGTTTTACTTGTATTTAAGAGCAATTGGAGGCCACAGAAGGAGAGTTGTATGGCATTGAAGCTTGCCTGGAGGGTTGTTAACACAGTGTCCAGAGAAGGGCCAGAAGTATACAGAATGGTGTCGTCTGCGTAGAAATGGATCAGAGACTCACCAGCAGCAAGAGCGACCTCATTGATGTATACAGAGAAGAGAGTCGGTCCAAGAGCTGAACCCTGTGGCACCCCCATAGAGACTGCCAGAGGTCCGGACAGCAGACCCTCCGATTTGACACACTGAACTCTATCAGAGAAGTAGTTGGTGAACCAGGCGAGGCAATCATTTGAGAAACCAAGGCTGTCGAGTCTGCCGATGAGGATGTGGTGATTGACAGGGTCGAAAGCCTTGGCCAGATCAATGAATACGGCTGCACAGTAATGTTTCTTATCGATGGCAGTTAAGATATCGTTTAGGACCTTGGGCGTGGCTGAGGTGCACCCATGACCAGCTCTGAAACCAGATTGCATAGCAGAGAAGGTATGGTGAGATTCGAAATGGTCGGTAATCTGTTTGTTGACTTGGCATTCGAAGACCTTAGAAAGGCATGGTAGGATAGATATAGGTCTGTAGCAGTTTGGGTCAAGTGTGTGTCCCCCTTTGAAGAGGGGGGTGACCGCAGCTGCTTTCCAATCTTTGGGAATCTTAGACGACACGAAATAGAGGTTGAACAGGCTAGTAATAGGGGTGGCAAAAATTTCGGCAGATAATTTTAGAAAGAAAGGGTCCAGATTGTCTAGCCCGGCTGATTTGTAGGGGTCCAGATTTTGCAGCTCTTTCAGAACATCAGCTGAACGGATTTGGGAGAAGGAGAAACGGAGAAGGCTTGGGCGAGTAGAAAAATGCTTATTGAAATTCTCAATTATGGTGGATTTATCAGTGGTGACAGTGTTTGCTATCTTCATTGCAGTGGGTAGCTGGGAGGAGGTGTTCTTATTCTCCATGGACTTTACAGTGTCCCAGAACTTTTTTGAGTTAGTGTTGCAGGAAGCAAATTTCTGCTTGAAAAAGCTAGCCTTAGCTTTTCTAACTGCCTGTGTATAATGGTTTCTAGCTTCCCTGAACAGCTGCATATCACCGGGGCTGTTCGATGCTAATGCAGAACGCCATAGGATGTTTTTGTGTTGGTTAAGGGCAGTCAGGTCTGGGGAGAACCAAGGGCTATATCTGTTCCTGGTTCTAAATTTCTTGAATGGGGCATGTTTATTTAAGATGGTTAGGAAGGCATTTAAAAAAAATATCCAGGCATCCTCTACTGACGGGATGAGATCAATATCCTTCCAGGATACCCCAGCCAGGTCGATTAGAAAGGAAAGAAAGTTTATTTGCAGCAATTCGACCATGAAGGCCTAATTCATGCAGTCTCCTCTGATCAGTTGATGTTGAGATGTGTCTTTTACTTGAACTCTGTGATGCATTTATCTGGGCTGCAATTTGTGATGCTGGTAACTTTAAAGAACTTATCCTCTGCAGCATAGGTAACTCTGGGTCTTCCTTTATTGTGGCTGTCCTCATGAGAGCCAGTTTGGTCATAGCACTTGATGGTTTTTGTGACTGCACTTGAAGAAACTTTCATACTTCTTGAAATGTTCCGTATTGACTGACCTTCATGTCTTAAAGTAATGATTGACTGTCGTTTCTCTTTGCCTATTTGAGCTGTTCTTGCCATAATACGAACTCTGTATTTTACCAAATAGGGCTATATTCTGTATACCATCCATACCTTGTCCAAACACAACTGATTGGCTCAAATATATTAAGAAGGAAAGAAATTCCACCCATCTCTACAGATCGGTGTCCCACCCTCACAACGGTAGAGCTAAATTGCGCTAATGTGATTAGCATGACGTTGTAAATAACAAGAACATTTCCCAGGACAAAGACATATCTGATATTGGCAGAAAGGTTACATTGTTTTTAATCTAACTGCACTGTCCAATTTACAGTAGCTATTAGAGTGAAATAATATCATGCTATTGTTTGAGGAGAGTGCACAGTTATGAACTTGAAAAGTTATTAATAAACCAATTAGGCACATTTGGGCAGTCTTGATATAGAATTTTGAACAGAAATTCAATCTTTCTTTGAATCTGTCTACAACACTGCTACCATCTAGTGGCCAAAGTATACATTTTGCCTGGGCTGGAATAAAACATTATGGCCTTTCTCTTGCATTTCGAATATGATGGTACAAAAATAAGTTAAAAAAGGTTTGTTTTTTCTTTGTATTATCTTTTACCATATCGAATGTGTTATATTCTCCTACATTCATTTCACATTTTCCACAAACTTCAAACTGTTTCCTTTCAAATGGTATCAAAAATATGCATACTCTTGCGTCAGGTCCTGAGCTATTGGCAGTTAGATTTGGGTATGCCATTTTAGGCGAAAATTGAAAAAAAGATGAGGATCCTTATTAACTTTTAACAAGGCACACCTGTTAATTGAAATGCATTCCAGGTGACTACCTCATGAAGCTGGTTGAGAGATATATTCATGCTTTTTCTAGTTGCTTGTTCTGTTTATTGATTCAAGTGTTGTTTTGTATGTAAAATGTTCCTATTTGATTGTAAACATTTCTGAATAAAACAATTATAATTTCAAGCTAAGAATGAAGTAATTTGGTAGTTATTGAAAGACATACCTGTTTTTCTTTTACGGAATACTTGTATTCAAAGTAAAGTTTTCGCTGGCAAAGACATTACTCTCTACTACAAGCTACAGTGCATCTTGCTACATCAATGACTGGATGGATCCCATGCATCTCATAGGACATCCAGGAATGTACAATGTGCACATTTAAACAAATATTTTTATAACTAACCCAAGATTGATCAGAGCATGTCATTTCCAATGGTCTACAAAATACAGTCCACTCTGTTTGTTACAGAAACTATTTTTGGAAACACAAAACTGTATGGAGATCAAATTTGTTGATAGTTGGCCTTAATCATCTCGCTCCGTCTTCTCCCTCATCCGGTTACTGGGCTTCCTCTCATCACCATATTTGGTAGTGAGTGGAAACACCAACTGGATGCTTCGTACTTATACATCCGGTGACATATCTGGTTCATTGTGCCATCTGTGATTTAAATCTTCTTCTTCTTCTTCTATGGCATTATGGCGGGGTGAAAATTGAGTAACTTTAATGCACGTTTTAATCATGTGACCATGTTAAAATTCAATGTCAAAAAGCTGGACATTGTAGCATTTATTGCAATGGTATAAACTGCACCGCACAAATTGAAATCATTATGAGTGCAGCAGAATGCTTTTTGGGAGTCAGTGAGTTTACAGTTAGACATTGAAAGAAATCCTGTCAAAGAGTGTTTCTCCCTCACAGGCCCCTGAGCCTGTGTAAGAATGTGACTGAAGGAGTGGGGTGGGTTTTAATATGTCTATTTTTGTATTTTGTATGCTGGTTTTTATACAAATAATATTTTTTCTATCGTTTACCAACCGTACAGTAGGTGGCGGCATGCACCTCCAACCCTTGTTTTACGACCGCCTTCATACCATAGATGAAATCATATGGCGGGAATCCGGATGTTTTGGTTTTGTAAAAATTTAGTACGCACAGCTTCTTGTTGTATGTTTTTTAGCAAATAGTTTGCAACAATAACTTTAGATACCAAGATAAAATGGTTGAGGGTCCAGGATGCACATTGAATGGAGAAAAGATCCGCTCGAAGGTCCAAAGAGGACAGAAGGTGAAAGAATTCAGGGGAAGCTTGACGACAAACACACAAGTAAGTTACTATTGTTAGTTAGCTAACAGTAGCTAGTTACAGTAACGTTACCAGTTATATCTCTGCTGTTGTAGCTAGCTAACTTTAGGTGATTGTAACGAACGTTATTTTTTGCAGAGGAATGCCACCAATACGATCTCCTTCCAAATATTCATGGGCTGTCAATACACAGGAGTTGAGACCCTTGGAAAGGAACTCTTCATGTACTTTGGCCAAAGAGCTCTGAGGTAGCTAGCTGCTATTATGGGGGTGATGTCATTTTATTGTTAGGAATCAACTGATTCAATTCGGGTATTAAATGTCTAACATACCACCCATGTAAAATGCATTTCTGAACTGTTTACATTTGTCATTATCTCTCTTCTAATGGCAGAGTCCACTTTGGTATGGATGGCTCTATGCGAATCAACCCCACTGACATCAAAAGCAGAAAGGGATCACCCCCTGTGCTGGAGATCCACCTGACCAATGACACAGTCTCCTTCTTTGACTCTACTGTGGAAATCAGGTATGGGGGATAATTCACACTGGGCTGGAACAAAAGCCTGCACTTGCAGCAGGCATTAAGGTACTACCCTTCCACTCCTGGCATCAACCTATAGTTCCAATTCAGCCTTTGATTGTAATCATTCTAACATGAAATGGTGTTCTCTACACACACACACACACACACACGCGATTGCAGACGGGAGGGGAGGGGAGGGGAGGCAAGTCACTATTATTTGAGTTACAAGCAGGTCTCAAGTCAAAATATCAGTCTCAAATTGAGTCCCAAGTAGATCGGGTCAAATCCAAGTTGTGCATTCTAACAGCAAGTTGAGTCACAAGTTTTCATGTCAAGAAAAAAAAATCTATGCATCTGTCTATTTTTTGAGGCTACCAGAAAGAGTGTTGATTTATTTACAGGTCTAGGTGATCTAATGATGAGAGCACCATATCATGCAAAATATACAAGTAGATTGACCAAATATACATGGGCAATAGCCCAAAAGAAATAGCCTCTATATCAGGCTAAACCTCTCCTATCTTAATGTACACAGGTAGAGGGCAAGGCTGTACTGCCTCCCCTTGAGACACCAAATCGAATCTGTCTAACAGGAGCTGAAACAGGCCTACATAATATAAGCACTTGGCCCCCAGGACCAAACAATTTTTCAATTGATAATTACAACCAATAAACTTGTTTTACAATATGATTTCCACATCCCATTGTTACATTGGTACTTTTGTCTTAATCATACTTAATGATCTTTCAACACCATGGATCCATGGAACAATAATTTTCCAAAGCATTGAGCTCAGGCCACATAGCCTATTTCTATGCACACTGAGACACGTGCGCTCCGATTACGCACAACAAAAATGACAAAGACATAGGACACAGACACACGGAACTCTGACATAACTCTGGGAAATATGAACAAAGGAAACCATACATTGAATCAAATAAACAGAACTTCTACATCATGAGTCTTGCAAACTGTCATGTGCACGCACTATAAAGAGATGTTTAAAATGCATAGGGCATTTTAAACGTGTGAAAGCCAATATTTCAACGGGGGGGAAAGCACTCCACTGGCAGGAGTGTGGAGAGTGCAAGTGAAGAGCCTTGCCTATTGTGCGTCTTCTCAATAGTAATAATTAATGCTAACAATTCCAAATGCAAGCTTCATAAGTTGATTATCAATTTCAAGCGATTGTTACATACCAAAAGACCAGTAGGCCTGTGCTAGTAATTGTTGCCAATTCCTGGTGAACTTGCAAAGTAAACCATTAATATTTATTTTTTATACCCCTTTTTCTCCTCAATTTTGCGGTATCCAATTGGTAGTTCCTGTCCCATCGCTGCAACTCCCGTACGGACTCGGGAGAGGCGAAGGTCGAGAGCCATGTGTCCTCTGAAACACAGCCAAGCCGCACTACTTCTTGACACACTGCTCACTTAACCCGGAAGCCAGCCGCACCAATGTGTCGGAGGAAACACCATGCACCTTGCGACTGTGTCAGTGTGCATTGAGCCCGACCCGCCACAGGAGCCGCTACTGCGCGATGGGACAAGAACATCCCTGCCGGCCAAACCCTCCCCTAATCTGGACGACGCTGGGACAATTGTGCGCCACCCCATGAGTCTTCCAGTCGCGGCCGGCTGTGACAGAGCCTGGACTCGAACCAGGATCTCTAGTGGCACTGCGATGCAGTGCTTTAGACCACTGCGCCACTCAGGAGGCCAACAGTTAATATTCTTGATCAACACATTTTTGGGGGGCTGCATATTTATTATGGCAATCTTGTCACGACAATTTGACGTTTGCACTGTACCCGATCCTATAACTGTACAGCCAATCAGCAATCTGTTCACTAGCTTGCCGATCTGTGTCGATTGACAGTTTGCTGGTCCAGTGTGTGCGGTTTACTAGCCAATTTGTTGCAGTTTTTTTTTGAAGGGCAACGGTGTTGCAACTCTCTGGCTGCATGTAGACTCTGTGCCTCAACCTGGCCATATTAATTTCAAATTATCAACCTCAAGTCAAAGTCGAGTCCCGAGTCTTGAGGGTCCAAGTCAAGTTTCAAGTTATTTTATATCAAGTCGAGTCTCGAGTCAGACTTGAGTCCACATCTCTGTTGCAGACTGACGGAGGACTGTGAACAGAGAGTGAGAGCTATGGAGAGTCTGGATGTTTGCTCCTGTAAATTCAGCTTCTCCCACGCGGAGGAGACTATGAGGAGGCAGAGCTACAGGATGCTGTGTGACGTACTCCTAGACCAGGCCGTCCTACCAGGAGTGGGAAACATCATTAAGAACGAAGCCCTGTTTGACTCCGGTCTTCACCCTTCTGTTAAAGTGGGTAAAGCTGATACACCATCATTTTCGATACCTATACATAATGAGCAAGGTCCAGTCATGTTTTGGATTGCCTCTAGGCTATTTAGCATGCATTACAAACTACAGGGAATCCATTCAGTAAGTGACTTTGGATGAGTTTATTCAGCACTGTGGTGACTGAGTAGTGTATTGCATTGCTATAATTTGCTAAATGGTTAAGATTAGCTAAAATGCTAATTAGAATGGAACCAAGTCAATGGCATGGACACAATTTCCAAATCTTTCAGGTCAATCAACTCACAGATACCCAGCTCCACCATCTTGTGAAAATGACACGAGATTTCACCCTCCTATTTTACAAGGTAGACTACACTTAGCAATGTAATGAAAGCAATATCCTATGTGCTAAATGACCTCTTAATTGAATGAAGATGCTTTACAGTAGTGTAAAGACCGTGTATTCATCAGCCATGTCCCTTTTGTTTCACTTCTGTTTCCTTCAGTGCCGCAAGACAGGCTCCGCTCTCAACAAACACTACAAGGTCTACAAACGGCCTCAGTGTGGTCAGTGCAATGGGGCCGTCACCGTCTGTCGCCTCGGGGACAACGGAAGGATGACGTACTTCTGCAACCGCTGCCAGACTGGGGACCCAAGTGAGGTTAACGTGAGGTAAAGTCACAGGATCTGAATTAAACTTAGAAATGAGTTGGGATGAAAGCCTTGGACCCCGACACCTCTGAATTTTCCCCACATGTGCTGGCATACAATTTAACATTGGTTCTGATCATTGGCCACCTGCGGTGGGCGCAAACGTTGCTTGAATCAAGCTGCATGATAGCAGGTCAGCTGGAGAGAAATCCAAGATTCACAGGGGTAAACAGGTAAAAATGTTAGTTTTTTATTTGTAAAAATGAAGCTTGCATATATATTTTTTTTTAAGCCTATGCATCTTGTAGGTGAATTTTGCATATATAGTACAATCTGAATGTAAAAAGTACTGGTGGAACAGAATTCAATGTATTTGCGACTCACATTTAACTCGTCTTCCTTTATACTTCCTCTTATTTAGCAAGCTCCCAACCAGGAACACGTTAGTTGGCTGGGCTTACCAAGGCAGCATGGGGAGCAACGATCATGTGGCCAAGAGGGAGGAAGAGGAGTGGGCCTGTCAACTCTGCACTCTGATCAACCAGCCTATGAGCAAGGCCTGTGATGCCTGCCTGACCCCTAGGCCTGAGCGTGAGTATTCAACTACTCTTATATGGACGAATGTGGTTGTGTCAAACCAATTATAATCACATTTAAGTCTGGTTTTATGTGTGTGTGCAGGTTTCTTGACCCAGAATGAGCCTCCTCCTGGACTAATAAAGCATTCTCAATGTTGAATCTCAATTTAGTTACCCTACCCTTCAGGCCAAAAATCCAGCTCTAAACTAACAGAATAGAATGTGAATCTGATATTGTTGAATAAAAGAAACAGTTTTCCCACTGTCCTCGTCCCCTCCACAGTCCCCAAAGACAATGCCAGCCCCGAGAGTTCACCCTTCACCAGAGATCTGATCAAGTACCCCTGCAATGCCTTCTCCAAACCACAAGAGGGCCTGAAAGTCAACCGCAGGGCCGCATTCGGGAACACCACCCTGATGTTCACCGACCTCAGCCCAAAGGCGAGCCGCGTCAACTCTCCCCTTCCTCTATCCTCCACCAACAGTCAGTTAAATTCCACAGCAAGAGGTTTAAGTAAACACAATGTCTGCCAGGGAAAAAGAAGTAGTCCAAATTATGCCTCTGGTGGCTGGCAGGACAAAAGCGGGGAGCTCTCCAAAGGGGAATCAACAATGGTCTCCTACAGTCAGCCGCACAAGAAAATGAGAATTGATCACAGTCCCTTTTCTGTCAGTAACAAACCTCAAAACGGAACCCACCATAATTTGAGGTGAGTGAATGGTGGTGCTTTTGTATTCATAAGTAAAATATTATAACAAGGTAGTTTGACTTTTGTGTGGGTAACTGGGATGGAAAAGCCTCCTGCTCTCTGTACTTTACAGAATAGTTGATTAGTGACCATACTGTACGTGTTGCTCCGCTCAGTGAGCCCAGAATGTAGGTCAGTGTGCTGAATAAAATGTTCACAGAAACTGTTGTATGCCAGCTAATGCATGTGGAATGGTTTAAATTCAACGATGTTATCAAGTGTAGCGATAATTAAACATACTCAATTTAAATTAACAGCTGATCCTTTGACAGTGAATGTTATACCATTTATCTAACAAGAATACTTTTCTCCACCTGTCAGTCCCCCTCAAAACAATGCACCAAGTGGAAGTACACAGACCCAGTCCCCTCCCAGCAACCCTTGCTGTGTGTCCCATGGGCGGCCCAGTGTGCTCCGATTGGTCACCAAGCAGGGGGACAACAAAGGAAGACAGTTCTACACCTGCTCGCTCCCCAGGGAGACACAGTGCAAATTCTTTGAGGTAAGAATTATGGTGGAATTGGTCTACATGTCCATTAGCAAAAGTAGATATGTGTTTGTTCAAACATAAACAAGTACATCCTGATTTACAGACATGGAAGACAGACTGACCAGGAAAAACTGGTGCCTCAGAATGACTGTATTCTCTCTTATGTCCTTAGTGGGCTGATACACACTTTCCATTCTGTAACCATGCAAAACGCTGCCTGATGAGGACTGTACTCAAACTAGGACCAAACAACGGCCGCAACTTTTACGTATGCAGTTTTCCAAAGGGCAAGCAGTGTGATTTCTTCCAGTGGGCAGAAAATGGTCCAGGAATCTCCATCCTTCCTGGTTGCTGATGAGAGGAAAGGGGCAAGATACAAAGACAAGAACTGTTTTGAACATCACTGCTTTTTGTACTACTATTGATCCATTTTAGTGTAAAATGTTTTAATTAATCAATGTATCACTTAAGTTCTTAAGCTTCACCCTTGTTATAATATTAAAATCCATCACTGTCATTAAATAAATAATTGATCGCTTTCAATATAAACCATGGCTGTCATTTGAAATGTTATGAACTGCACAGCTTTTTGTATTATGAGTTTATTCATAAAATGTGAACTATTTCTGTATTTATGAAAACATTCAAACAGTTTAGATTAAAATCCATGGCTCATAAGACAAGTATTGATTGTCATAATTGATAGTGGCACAAGGGGTACACATTACCTCAAATTAACATTGAATAGTTTTAAAAACAGTCAACTGATTGTAAAAGTGGAGATTTGGTATTTGAGTTGTACACCACAAAAGGAAATTTAGAGAAGCCAGGAACTTTGTTGCATGCAGCACCTTAGAAGACAGAACAATGGGTCAGCATTACATTTATCATAGTATTTATTATGACCATTGTAACCATAACTGGGTTCATCTAGAGAACTCACCATAGTGGCCTGTTGTGTTGGCACAGATGACAGCCCCAAAGAACCCTGGGTAATGTATCTTGATCCTGGAGATGGATGTCTTACAAGCAGTGGATGGATCTGTTCCTGTCTTCATTAGCTCAACAGCCAGGTAACTGCATTTGTAAACAAATTAAACACATTTCATTAGTATCTGGTTTTGGCATCTAGCACGTTTAGCGATGATAAGCCGTTTGCTAATCCTTAAAATATTGAATGTCAGCTGTGACTAAAAAGTACACCCAAATGTAGACAAAGCAGAAATGTGAGTCTTATCTGGGGTGTAATTCAGTGATGTAAAACGTTCTGAGCATTGCAGATAGAAATATAATGAATAGAGTTGACATGACACGAGCTGACACTTCTATGACGATCATATTTTGTCTACGCCATATGTTTCTATCTGAACGTTCTTTAACGTTACATCCTTCCGAACATCTCTGCTAGAAGCCTGGATGGATACCTAGGTAGGAAGCGCATCATGACATCTCCATCTCCCGTTGCTGCCGCACCCCCTGCGGTGCTGTCGGCATAGGACCCTGCTCCAGCGATGGGAGAGTCCCCTACACGCCTACAGGACAAATCAAGGAGATGTACAGGTATACTCATCGTCAATATTCATTATATACAGTACCAGTTAAGTTTGGACACACCTACTCATTCAAGGGTTTTCTACATTGTGGACTGCCAAGAGTGTGCAAAGCTGTCATCAAGACAAAGGGTGGCTACTTTGAAGAATCTCAAATAGAAAATATTTAGATTTGACACTTTTTTGGTTACTACATGATTCCATATGTGTTATTTCATAGTTTTGATGTCTTCACTATTATTCTACAATGTAGAAAATAGTAAAAATAAAGAAAAATCCTTGAATGAGTTGTGTCCAACCTTTTTTTTTTTCTCTTAAATTTTTTTTATTATCCACCTAGCTGAGAGGCTGCTTTTTTTTGTGTGTGTGTGTGTCCAAACTTTTGACTAGTACTGTACCAGTGCCTTTGGAAAGTATTCAGACCCCTTGACTTTTTCCACATTTGTTATGTTACAGCCTTATTCTAAAATTGATTAAAAATATATAATCCTCAGCAATTTACACACAATACCCCATAATGACAAAGCGAAAACAGGTTAGACATTTTTGCAAATGTATTAAAAATAAATATCAAATACCTTATTTACATAAGTATTCAGACCCTTTGCTATGAGTCTTGAAGTTGAGCTCCGGTGCATCCTGTTTCCATTGATCATCCTTGAGATGTTTCTACAACTTGATTGGAGTCCACCTGTGGTAAATGTCTATATAAGGTCCAACAGTTGACAGTGCATGTCAGAGCAAAAACCAAACCATGTGGTCGAAGGAATTGTCCATAGCGCTCCGAGACAGGATTGTGTCGAGGCACAGGTCTGGGAAAGGGTGCGAAAACATTTCTGCAGCATTGAAGGTCCCCAAGAACACAGTGGCCTCCATGATTCTTAAATGGAAGAAGTTTGGAAGAACCAAGACTCTTCCTAGAGCTGGCCACCTGGTCAAACTGAGCAATCGGGGGAGAAGGGCGTTGGTCATGGAGGTGACCTAGAATGTGGTGGTCACTCTGACAGAGCTCTAGAGTTCTTCTGTGGAGATGGGAGAACCTTTCAGAAGAACAATCATCTCTGCAGCACTCCACCAATCAGGCCTTTATGGTAGTGGCCAGACGGAGGCCACTTTTCAGTAAAAGGCACATGACAAGCTGCTTGGAGTTTGCCTAAAGGCACCTAAAGACTCTCAGACCATGAGAAACAAGATTCTCTGGTCTGATGAAACCAAGAATGAACTATTTGGTCTAAATTCCAAGTGTCACGTCTGGAGGAAACCTGGCACCATCCCTACGGTGAAGCATGGTGGTGGCAGCAGCAACATTCTGTGGGCATGTTTTTCAGTCTGGGAGACTAGTTAGGATTGAGACAAAGATGAACGGAGCAAAGTACAGAGCGATCCTTGATGAAAACCTGCTCCAGAGCGCTCAGGACCTCAGACTGGGTTGAAGGTTCACCTTCCAACAGGACAACGACCCTAAGCACACAGCCAAGACAACGCAGGAGTGGCTTCGGGACAAGTATCTGAATGTCCTTGAGTGGCCCAGCCAGAGCCCGGACATGAACCCGATTTGAACATCTCTGGAGAGACCTGAAAATAGCTGTGCATCAACACTCTCCATCCAACCTGACAGAGCTTGAGAGTATCTGCAGAGAAGAATGGGAGAAACTCCCCAAATACAGGTGTGCCAAGCTTGTAGCATCATACCCAAGAAGACTCAAGACTGTAATCGCTGCCAAAAGTGCTTCAACAAAGTATAGCTTAAAGGGTCTGAATACTTATGTAAATGTTATATTTAAGTTGTTTAATTTTTAATAAATTAGCAAACATTTCTAAAAACCTGTTTTTGCTTTGTAACTATGGGGTATTGTGAGTAGATGAAGGAAAAAAACAATTTAATCAATTTTACAATAAGGCTGTAAACGTTACAAAAGTCAAGGGGTCTGAATACTTTCTGAAGGCACTTTAATTTTAAACAAGACATGCATACCCCGGGACCTTATGGTTCGCTCCATTGGTTGATGTTCCTGCTGCAACTTGGCCATCTTTACCAATCACAATCATCCCTAATGTCAGGAAAAGGTACACAATATTAAATGTACAATTCAAAGTTGACTATCGACCTCTACAAAACAATTAATTAATTTAATGAACTATACCAATAGTGTCATGTGCATGTATATCAATCTGTCGTTTTCTCTTTTGCCTCAGTGTGGCTCCAGGTTTGTATGGTCCACAGTATTGTGAAGGATCTGGGGAAACGTTCTGTTGATATTAAAGGGGAAAGATTAGTCAACATCAATTTGGGTTAAGACTGTTCTATCACAGCAGCCATAGACAAATAACACATTAGGTTGTTTGTGAATATATCCAGTTCTGTAAAGGATTTTTTTTTATTACATTTTTTTTTGTCATTTAGCAGATGCTCTTATCCAGAGCGACTTGCAGTAAAGCAAAGAGAAGGCTTCCAATTTAATGAAGATATTTTCTACTTCAACCAGCACACTACCTAAGCACCTTAATCTTTTGGCTATGGTTACCCAGCTCAATAGTAATTTAAGCAGCCGGTAGCCCAATATGCATAAGCATTGTATTGTCTACAGGGCTTTGGTTGTGCCAATGGTAACAGCATGTTGGGATAAACAATAGTCTCTTTCATACGTCCCCTAATGCATTATTCATAACATGGATGTCCATTTAATTCATTACTTTTTCAAACATGGTGATATCCTTACATTTTTTCAGTACAGTATAAATCAATATGATTATGGAAGCCTGCATGCATCTTCCATACAAGATAATGACAGACCAAAGCTATATTAGAAAACACACACCTTGCGATAATTGGGTTGGCAGTTGTCCTTCAACCACTGTGTGAAAATGCTGATAGATTTGTTGGTTGTAAGGTCTTCTGCAGTGAAGCCCATGTTCTCAGCAAAGACTGATGCTGTGTTGAACATGGTAGTGGGGTTAAAAATAACAATATAGGGTCAAAAGCAGCAAACAGCAATACAATGTACTACTAACTGTATATGATGGAATGGTTAGCTGTAGGAGGCTACTGTATGTTAAAAGATATGTGATGAGTTACATGCAAAAGGAGTCATGTTTTTGCTGCGTTTTTCCCCTTAGCAAATAAAAGCCTATTTTGAATCCTGCAATACCTGACTCGCCCACCAGTAGTGTGTGGTCGGTGCGTTCCATCACGGCTCTGGCCACCCCAATTGCATTCTTGATTCTGCGTAGGTCTCCTACAGCGCCCACCTCCATTGTATTACTGCATCCACACAAAACCAGGAAACCTTTAATGAAGAACATTAATAATATTTCCAAAACATAACTTAATTAAACATTGTATTGACTGAAATGGGATCAATTGGTTTTAGACACCCCTAAGCCCTACTCTAATGACTAGTTAGTGGGTATGACTTGCCCGTTCATGATCATGGCATCCAGGGTGGTCTCTCCTCTCTCATCTGGGCTCCCTCCAAACCCCACACTGCCATCACACTGGTCAGCCTCGCAGCGGGCACAGCCCTTCTCCACGGCATCCAGCACAGAGCCCCCAGCCTGCAGAGCAGTCCACGCTTTAAGAGAGAGAGTCACAGACAGACAGATGAGTGTTTGACTTTGCAATATTCTTACTGTCTTGCTACATTCTAGGAATAAGTCTACACGTGAAAATATGCTTTATAAAAAATAAATGGATGTGCCTCCCGATTCACCAATTCAACATGAATGGGTCCCAAGAGCATCATTTGTACATAAAATAATATGTTGGTTCCCACGCAACACACAAAATATGTAGCAG
The DNA here is from genome assembly GCF_057628025.1 of Oncorhynchus mykiss. NCBI lineage: Eukaryota > Metazoa > Chordata > Actinopteri > Salmoniformes > Salmonidae > Oncorhynchus > Oncorhynchus mykiss. The sequence goes on from NC_143035.1 coordinate 17,719,887, forward strand.
AGGTAGAACCTAGAAGCACACAATATTTAACTTTTTCACAGTATTTAGACATGATTTTGGTCACATATTATCAGAGTGCCAGACGGTACAGTCCCAATCCTGCCAGATAACATGACCATCTCAAGGGATTGCCCATAAAAAGGAATAGGCCTAGGCTGCCAAAGAACCATTTGGTCAATGATCCCCCCCCAGTTGCCAAGGATTAGTATGCCAACTGGTGATATTTCGACAGCTTGGATTGTCCACATCAACTCAGAAAATAAAATCGAAATATTTTAGAGGGCCACATTCATCTCTTGGGCTGGCAGGACAGATCTAACTAGCTAACTTCATGAATGTCTTTCTTACAATGTATCATTTGATAAAGTTGTATCAAAATTGATAACTTATTTGCAACAATAAGAACAAAATGATAGAATGTAGTTAGTTACCTGCCGCTGTAGCATGCTCGAATTGCCATGTGTTTATAACAAGAGGCAATGTTGCGTGACCAAATGGCAACAAAAACATCAATATAAAACACAGATGCATTTTGACAAAAGTTTTGCAAAATAAATAACGTTAGCTTTCAGTTTCAACTGCAATTTTTTTCCAGAACATGTTAATTGCAAGTGATTTTTTTAACGGTCCACAGTATTTCGAAAATATACGAGGCGTTTTGAAATTAGTTGGTTAAAAATAAACCTAGCTTTCATGAAGAATTTCATTAAGAATGAACGTTCATTTTTCGACTTCCTTGTTTTGGCACATGACTAGTGGGCAGGCTTTTCATTAAAGGGCCAGTGTATCTTTTCAGTGCAATGCATATGTTGAAATACAGCTTCATGCTCTGCATTGCTTTTCTGCAATTGCATGGAACTTGATAAAGTGAACAATAAAAAATACCATGTTTGCTGCGCTCATTATGCCAACGCTTATCTAAATTCAGATCACACATGTTAACTCATTCACAACTGTAGCCTAGCAATAAATCTGTGAAATAGAAATGGACTGACTCCATCCATTTAAAATAGGTTCACGATTAATGTTAGTTGCGGGAGATATTGGATTCAACGTTTTGCTAGAACTGAAAACAGTGGATTTAATTTGATCTTCTCATCTCAAACAAAAGAAGACAAAGGCACAGGCTACACAGGGAAAGTAACAAAACAATCAAGTCTAACCTTGAGAAGTGAACCTTAGTAGTGTGTCATCCTTTACATTATTCATTTGGAAAATACAATTTTCACTGATATTTTATTCATTGGTTAGTCCTTAAACATGGCATGACATACCGTGATTGTTACAAGGTGTCTGTTGGGGAACAATGAAGAGAGAATATATGGAGTATAACTTGTTCTGTGTTATTGATCAAAATGAAAGAGCAGAGGCTAAAAGGATTGCCCTTATAGGATATAACTTCGTCAATCACACATGCCCTTTGTGATACAATTTTCACGATGTCCTCCACAGCTTTTCAATAAACAATGTCCCTATAGTTGTGTGGAATAAGCATCACAGCTCAATCCTATGAATAAATGTTGCATGTCAGCATAAAAGACAGTGAGAAAGGACACCACGTGCACATACTGTATGAGTCTATAGTCTCATAAGAAGACATAAAATATCATGCATGCTTATAGCATGTGAAATCATTTGGGCTGTCGGTCAATTCAAATGGGTGATTTTTTATTTATTTTCCCTATTCGTTGATTACTAATACCAATGAATCCGATACAAGGAGTTAGTGATCCTGACCTTTGTTGTGTGCTGTAGCCCGAGTAAGCAATAATTAGCCCTCTTGTCAGTCAAGTGTTGACTTCTTATGTGACATACATTTTACTTGTGGGGTTTGAAGGGAGCTAATGATCTAATCGTTATTGAATGGTCATGTTAAAGGCATTGGTTAAACATTTATGATTCAACTGATTCATCTTTTTTTTTATCAGTTGTTGACTGAACCATTAGTTGATTGGCCTGAATAATCCATTAATAGCGTATAGCTGTATGCACACTATAGCAGTTTATGGTTGAGACACTGAACTTGTCAAACTTGTCAAATTGAATTGCAAGGCCTAATAATGATGTGTTTTATTGCTCTGCCTTTACAGTGTTGGCTAATACAAAAAAAAGTTGTGCAAATCACCAACTCATGAATTTGATATGGACCCTAAAAGCCACAAGTTATCGAGGTGGTGGTAGTGGTGTACCACTGTTTTTCATGTAACTTTTTTTTTTACAACTTCACATGTAAATACCTTTGCAGCATTCACTTTGTAAAGGACCATGGGATCACAATTGAGGTGAGATAACAGGCGATAATAGCGCAAAAGAAAAATCATGATAGGGTTCAGCTCATGTCATGAAAAACTTGAGAGCGAGATCATTAACTACACTTTTTTTCTTGAAAGGAACTTTGCAAATAGTTAATGTTTCTATTTAAAACATGTTAAATCCTCCCAATTTGTCTCATGACCATAGGGACTAAGAAGAGTTCCATGATTAGCCACTCTTCAGATGATTAAATATAGCTCGGAATAAACTTTTTTTATTTTTTATTTTTTAACTCTAAGCAACACCAAAGTCAGTTGGTTCCATTTGGAGCAAAATCATTGAATGTGAAACAGATGGTAGAGAGATTTGTCAAGAGACCTGGCTTTGCAACACATGCGCAGTGAAGAGATTCATGGGTAGCGATTTTAAAGGTCCGATAAAAGACCAGCAGTGTTTCAAAGCAAGCAAATGGAGTAAGACGCCAGCTAGGTAAACAGCGATAGCAGCTGCCCGACCAGAAGAAGAAAAAAACGTTCTTTTAAACGGCTGGCATTGGAATAAGCGTGGAGCACAACAGATCTGCCTTCAATGGAATTAAAATGCAAATAAACAAAGCATTGATTATTGAAGTATTCCCACAAGAAATGATATTGCTATTTGGTGAAGGTGACGTGACGATAATAAGGATGGTAGGCACTTTTCCACATTTTTATCTGTCAAACAATGCCAATAAAATCCTAATTGCGGGGGTAATTACAAAAATGATTTATTCAGAGTTCAGTGGCCAACTTGGCAGTCTCTTTGTTGTATTTCTTTGCCGATTTGGATGAAGTACAGATAATAATTTCTTGTATTTCTGCAACTTACAAATGAAAAGTATTTTCTTTACACGTTTCATTGAAAACTAAAATTTTATCTTTATCTTTTATTTCAAAAAAGTTAGATGATTTTAAATCAATCCAGACTTAGATCTGTATAAACATTAAGTATATCTGTTTGTATCTTTGTCAACAATGTGTATTTGTCACATTACCTAGCTTGAAAGTTAATATTTAAAATAAGTCAAATGTCCATTGCTTTATTACCAAAAGTTGGCCAATTTCTAACGATCATTAAAAAAGTGAAGCACTTGTGAAGAGCAAACCAATAGCTTATTTATTCATTTTTATATCAATCTAGTTCGGTAATGCAATAGCCTCAGTGAAAAAAAAATGCACTAAAAACCTGATAGGTAAAATTAAATATGTATATTTAAAAAATGTATTCTAAAATGGCTCAACTGGAGCACCAAGATAATGCTAGCTACACTCACACTTTGTCCGACACTTTTTATTAAAGAAATCCAAGAGAAACATTTTTTATTATGAGTTGAATATCAAATTGTATTTTATTTGTAATATCAAAGAGTCATTATAAACTTTAATTTGGCACTGTTTTTGAAACAAACATTCACTGAAATATAAGCATACAAAATGCACCCAAAGACAAAACATTTCACTTGAAATGTTCCTTTAGGAAACTACAATAACATCAGTGGATTAGGTGCATTTCTGCTCAGCCAAGCACCCTTTTCAAGAAGCTTAGGAACCTTATGTATGGATATTTCCTTGTGCTTTTCATTGCGATTTGAATGCGTTAAATCCTTCCAATAGCCTTGCATTCGAGGCTACTCAAGCAGATCTCAATGTTTGCTTTTGGTTGAAGCGTTTAAGAACTGAGACGGATTCAAAGGTTTGTTTCTGGACACAGGCTAGGACAGGCAACGCTTTGTCACATTTCAAACAAAATGTTTAACAGGGGAGGGACGGGTCCATCAATATTTATTATGCAAGGCAAATCAACATTTCTCTTAGTCTTATGGTGTTTTTTAATCAGCCAAAATCTTTAAAAATATGTAAACGATATATACCTTTAAAAGTAATTTCACATCATGCATTAACGAATGGAATGTAAAGCAGATTACTCAAAAGGGGCATGAGCAAAACTGTTCAAAGCACTTAATTATCATTCTATTGTGGGCTTATGTATGTACCCCAAACTTATAACGCTCACAATATCCATAGAGATTCAACATTTGCAATGACCTCTTTTTCAGCTCTGTCAGCAGTTGTGTACAATCTAGTAATACATTCAGAGACTGGCTTAGAGGCAAGATATATATATATAACTTAAGGCTGTTAATGCTGTGTGTAATGTATTTTGTTGTGTACTCTCCAGTTACATTGACTGACTCTTGGAATGGCCTAGTGTGTTGTTTCTCAGAGGTTGCTGCTGTCACAACTGGGGAATGTGAACTGCTTAACATTGCAATTGATACAAGGCAGATGCCAAGGTGGACTAGAATGGCTCCTTGGAATCTGCAAGTGGAAGGACCAACATTTTGTGAAGTGAAAGGTAAATTCAGACTGTGCTGTCTTTTTCTTCTTCTGACTAGAACGTTAAGGTACTCAGTGCCAATATCAATCATGCATCAGTAGCTGATTGACCAATAATTATTAAAGATTCAGAATGTATGCTATGAGAACAAGATGTGAAGTATGTTATTTTGGCTCAGACTAGAGTGTACAGTACATCCAACACAATGTAATGACCTATAGATCCAGTGGATGGGGCTGAAGTGGAACCTCTCCATCATATTACCCTACATGATGAACAATGATTGTAAAAATCCTTTGAATCAACAGCATTGATTGATCCACAGGAATTACTGTTCTTGTTACTCACGTGCAATCAAAAAGATAAAGTAATTGATATTTTGTTTATTTTTGGAAATAGTGCTTGTGAATGAACATGAATGGAAAACATAATTCAAAACGTTTGATGATATTTTGTACTTTACACCAGGTTACTTCTTCTAAAGCTTTTCTCCCAAAATCTTCAGTGTACCAGATCAACATTTGGCAAAAGGTGCGTCCCAAGACAAATTCAAAGCAGTTTGAATGCTATTTCAAGAAGAGGAAGAATACGAATGCCATTGGTAAGTATCACAAAACCTCAGGTATTCCTCTTGAGATATAAATTCCTCTTCACACACAAGAGAGCAGGAAGAGCCTCTATCCTAGCTTTGGCAACCGTATGAAGTATCTTCCTTTGCCTGTTCTTTTCTCTACTGCCTGTGCAGCTGTGATAAGACACTAGTTGTATCAGCGGAGAGGTCGCGGCGACTACCCGGGGTGTGGTGTTATGCTTTCGATGGAGTCACTGATGAACTGTTTACTCTAAATGGTAATGATGTGCTAGGGGGAGCACCAATCTTTACAGAAAGCTGTTAGGTGACTAGTGTCAACACAAAAGCCTCTGCCATGCCTGTGTCATGATCCCACTTTAATGAAACAATGAGATAGTAACCCCATGAGAGCAAATAGGTTTGTTTGTGATACTATTGGCATTAAGTGTTTTGAGTGTTACATTTCCTGTAGCTAGCACTAAGGTAGCAAGCAAACATTGTGGATCTAAACACGTTTCAGGTAACTGTGCCTATCCTATCTTCAACAGTCCACTGATCTGAAAGAGGTGAACGTGGTGGGAGGCCACTATTTTACATGTTGGAATTGCAGCCATACATTGTAACCATGCAAATGCACATAGCTGAGTGAAGTATGTGGGCTATGATCAGCTCAATCGAACAGTGATAGTCATTTCATATTCAGAAGATATTTCCTAGGAAAAATAAAGCAGTATCAATTGAAGTCTCCTTTTCTCTCCGCTGCAATCTTATTTCCTTACCTGCTTTGAATTCCCTTGCAGCTCTTTAGACTTTGACAACACCAGACAAAATCCAATTTATCTTGTTTTCATTTGTACACAAAGAAGAAGTGTTCAAAAACATAAAAGGTGCAAGACCAAAATACGCAAAGGTACAACCAGGTGATATTACCGATGTAAATATTGACTCACACTATACAATTTAAACACCTATCCTAGATGTTATATACACAGACTCGGTCTATAAATTATAAACGCCTTTCCTAGAGGTTATTTCCACATGATATAAAATGGCTTAGCAATGCCAGTCTGTATTAAATGTGTTTGTGTTGTAAGGTACACTTCAGGGAATCAATTCAGTCAATCAAATGCCAAATTAATTAGATCTTGTTTTCTGATTACTGACCACATTACATTTTTCTTTGAGGTAAACATGCAGAATGATATTTGCAGTTAATTAAAATAAATTGTACGAACTAGATTAATTGCGTTTGAATTAGATGGTCAATCTGTACACCAAATTTCTAATTTCAATTGTTTAGTGGGCAATAGCTCCCAATCAGTATTGGACACCTCCTTTCACTCCTGGGTGGAGATGGAAACTTAACAACCGACAGCATACACTCATTTGTGTTCTAAAGATTTAAGAGCACCAAAACCAATTCAATTAAAGGGACATTTATTCCAAGGCAATAGAAAAGGTCCCAGAACCGCTGAGAGTATTGTAGAAAAAAGTCTCATTGACCTGGATTCAAATGAAGCTGTTGTGAGGAAATGGATTTGTTTGTCGAAAAGCGCTGCATGTGTCACTCCAAACAATGAGAGTAAAATAACCACTTTAATTCCTGTGTTCTGTCGTCATCAAAGTGATCAGTGACAGCGTTTTGACTGGCACCTGTTGAGGAATCGATGTAATTGAATACATTTTTGTTCCCCACCATCTGGTTCTCTGTTAAAAACACTGTGAGGACTGATTTAGAAAGCAGCAGCTATGCTAATGTTTTCCTGGTGTTTCCCTGGTGTAAATGTAGCTGTATTACAGTATTGAACGAAACACAATTGTTGTATACATCATTTCCTGTACATCGGAATACTGTGATATCCTGGGACGCTGATATTGATCTCAATAAGGTATTTAAACACAGATGCTATATCTTTCGCAGGAAAACAGATGTTTTCTAGTACCTAAAACTATGTATCAACTAAGTACAATAATTTCCAGCATTATCTCCCAAAATTATCCAAAAACCAAGATCTCCAAGATTACAGGTTTGTTTTACATTTACCCCTGGTCACACAGAGTACACAATATAGTGTATTACAGTAGGCCTTATGTATTAACAAAATGGAGTAAACATTCGATTTACTAGAGTCACAACAGGATGTTGTCGCATACATCCCAGGGATGCCATGACATTTGGTTCAAATAGTGGAGTTAATTTCCCCCTGAGAGACTTCTTCTAACATCTTTAATTAGGCTAAGAGAGCACTGCACAGTGTAATCAATCCTATCACCCCTGGGGGACTATAGTCTTCATTATGAGGATATGCTTTGAAAAGATGTGTGGCCTTGAAAATACCTTTTGTAAATTGCCCATTTAATTGCAAAATACTTAGAACCTATAGAAGCAGTAATGACTCAAAGCAACCTGGGTACCTATTTTATTATTAAGATCTCATTTACTCCTCATTCAGATTAATCTTACAAGAGTCTTTAAAACATAAACATACAATTGATAAAACAATCACATTTTCACAAGTAAAATTACGTTCCAAACAGCAGACTTATTGACATGTAAAGTAAATAGAAAGTAAGTAGGAAATAATCTAATTGATAATTACTCTGGCAGTCTGAAAAGGGTACAAAGTACATAAACCCTAATCTACAAATGGAACACAATTTGGTTCCATTTGTCTATAACACCACTAACTGCTTAAAGTCAATTAAAGACTTTATAAAACCACCTCTGTGACTGACTACCTTTGGTAGTCAAAATCCTAATGTAAAAACAAAATGTTACAAAATGATATATCTTTTTTGTTTTGGTTTGATGGATGCACACAACAGTCCTCATTAGTGGAGCTCTTTGAGAAAGGGTGATGAAGCCTCTGTTGAATGCCATGAGACTATTGGGATAGGTTTTAATTTATCTAGCACAGAGATTCTTCACTCTGACAAGAGCAGCAGGGGGTCTTTTGAAAGCAGGGCAGCATTTCAGCACTGCAAAGCTTTGGAAGTATCTCCCTAAAGTGGGTCTGGAATCAAAAGCCAGGGCTAATAGGCTACTCCTCGCGCGTTACAGCCTTAGACAGGCAATGTGAACCAGACTGGTTCCAGAACATTCATTTATTCATTGGCTGCTTCTTGTTAGGTACATGTCCAGACATGATAGCAACACATGGAAGTGTGGACAGAGAAATATGTTTGCTTTGTCAAACCATCATTACATTTACATTTGAGTAATTTAGCTGGCGCTTTTATCCAGAGCGACTTACAGGAGCAGTTAGGGTCAAGTGCCTTGCTCAAGAGTACACTAACAGATCTTTAACCTAGTTGGCTCGAACCAGCAACCTTTAGGTTACTGGGCCAACGCTCTTAACCGCTAGGCTTCCTGCCACCGTGTAAGGATCACTCTTACACGGTCCTCCTGATTGTCAAATTTTCATTGCTTTCGTCTTGGTGGAAAGGGTCGCCAATTAACAACTGGGTGCTGTGAGATATTCCTTGCAACTGCTCGTTGAGCAACAAAGATGTTCTCTTCCTGTTCATATGCTCAAGGTGGCAAAGGTCCAGACAATATTAAACCAACACTCACGCAAAACATAAATAGCAGATCTACAGAGACACAGCATCATAATGATGCCCAAGTCTAAGGATGTGTTTTTAAAAGCTTATCTCTGTAAAGAATGAGATGGTATTGAAGTAGTTTTATGTAGAGTGTGTACCGACGAAACCGGGGGAAATGGCACCGATGTCGACATTTCCACTAATGGCAAATGTATCTTAGAAGCACGTCTCCAGAGATGCAAGACTAATTTACAAGTTGTGCATATAAACAAATGGTTAACTGAAAGAACAGTGACTGTGTCTTGGTAATTGTTAGTGTGAGGGATAAGTGAAGTTGTAATGAACATCGTCAGTACCTTATGTTAGATATGACAAGTGAGCTCTTATTTACTGTAACAAGACAAGCAGCTGCGGTAAGTCAGGGCATCATTACCACTCTCTGGGCATTGTGCTCTTACTTCAGCTGAAATGTGCAGTCCATACAATAAAAACTTTATTATAATATTTGTTGGATATGTGATGATGGCAATTGCATCGATATAATGTCAAGCGAATGCTACACCTGCTCAAATTTCAACTTGAACAGTTTTCTATCCTCAGATTGTGCAGCATTGTTATGTTTGCAAATATTAAAATAGCCACGGTATCGGTCATTTCTGCAGACAGACGCTGGTGGGCTTATGGGAAATTGATACAGGGATGGCCTTGGGTAAATTCTGGCAAATGCCAGACAGACTGGTCCATTTTCAGTTGAAAAGCTGGAGCGATAGCATTGGCCCGTAAGGACCTATTTTAAGTTGGTCCATCCTTAGCCCAGTGGACCAATCTAAATTGTTTTTGTTGTTGTTGTTGCAAAATGATAATTATTTGGCTTCGAGGAGAAAAACGGGACTGTGTGGGCCCCCCCCCCCCCAAAAAAAAAAAATGGGCCAGTGTGTTAGAAATGCCCACGCTGATTCTGGTCCCAGGCCGTCCCTGAATTGATGCATCCACACACGGACCATGACATCAGATGCTGATTCGAGCCAAAAAGTGCTGAAATGTAAGCCTTGTTGTGTCCTTGTCAACAACTTGGGTAACAAGTGAATGGAAATTGTTTTTAACGGAATCAGGTAATCATTACTAAATGAATTTGCTCTGGGACCAAGGATATAAGTGGGATAAATATATATCTCTGAAATGAAAACAAATGTCACTTATGTAATGAAAGGCCGAATGCGTATTGATTTTTGAGGTTACGCTCTTTCGATGCCTTTCATCGGTGGCCTGTTAAAATGATGAGTTTTCAATTTGGCATCTGTTTATGGTGAGCTGTCAACAATTACTGTACATGCAACTATCAATAATGTTTTTGTTGTTGTCCTGGACATATGTAAATTACTTTATTGAGTGATTGAATAATTCTGTGAATGATTAACATTAACCATCCCTAGTAGGCTACTTTCTACTCAAATTACCACTACTACTACTACTACCATCATCATCATCATCATCATCATCATCATCAAAACCATTGCTAACATTATCCTCATATCATCTTTAAAACTACTAGCATCATCATCACCAAAACCATCGCTATCACCTTCGCCATCACCAGCATCGTCAGACATTAACACAATAATGATTAATTTCCCCACGCTTAAAGACAATGTTCATTATTCCAATAACAGATGGACCCTGTTAACTGCACATGGCTGATGAGTGTTGAAGTGTCAGCTTCAGCTTGGGAAACAGCTGGGAGGACACGGCCTTGTGTTTTGGAGCTGGTCTGCACTCTTCAATTATTCAGCCCTCACAGCTGTCTCATAGCAGGCTGACTCAAGCTCTCTGGCCCCTTATAGCTCTCATAGCCTTCATTTCATACTAGTTTGAGTTGTACTTGCCAGGACGCATTGTAAATGGACTCCTCACAGCGCTGTAATTAATGAATTAATATCAATGCCTCAAGCGCTTGACCCCAGAAGCCGAAACATTAATATAGCCTAACGTTCTTCTTCTTCGAAAAAAGATAATAACCTCACTCCGTCTCCCTCCCAATGAAGTCATTTACTACCCACTGGGCACACTACGTCCTTTCAACGTGGATAATTGGGTAGTATTTGGTTGAGACGTTGATCAATCAGATTACAAGCTATATTCACCGACTCAAAAAGACAGCCAAAAGTCAGTTGAATGTGTTATCACTATGCTTTCAACCATCTAAAAGCACAACCAAATTCCAATGGAAAAATAATGATTTTTGGTTAAGTTGTCGCCCAAAATGTCTATCACTGCGCTTTCAACCATTTAAAAGCACAGCAAAGTTCAAATGGGAATACAATGTCAGATATTTTGTTTATTTACACAACAAATTGTGATATCACTGTTCATCTAATAGCACAACCACATCACCTGGGTTGCAGATGAGATTACATTAAAAGTACATGGTGCAAGTGATCAATGCTGTTTGAGATTCTTCGCAGATTATTACAGCAATTGTGAAGATTTTCACAGACCTATGATGACCTATGCACACTATCTTGAACATGCAGCATTTATATGATTTCATAAGAAGACATTTATAGTTACAGTGGATATGTTACTCATTTTAAGGTTGACTGTTACATTAGTTTGTAAAATAGCCATAATGAGGTCTAAGAACACGGGACTGGGGTTAACATATGGAATTGTTATAGGATGGTCATACCAAGGATCAGTTAGCTATTAATAATATTGGATGAAACATTGAATTTGGACTTACTGCTATTAGCCCATACAAACACTTTGAATAACAATTTAATACATGGCAAACATAGTCAAATAATAAAAGTTTCTGTCCTACAGTGTCTTCGAAAAGTATTTAGACCTCTGACTTTTTCCACATTTTGTTATATTACAGCTTTATTCTACAATGGATTAAATAAAAATATACAATCCTCAGCAATCTACACACTATACCCCATAATGACAAAGCGAAAATTTTTAGCAAATGTATTCAAAACAGAAATACCTTATATACATAATTATTCAGACCCTTTGCTGTGAGACTCGTTATTGAGCTCCGGTGCACCCTGTTTCATCCTTGAAATATTCCTACAACTTGATTGGAGTCCACCTTTGGTAAATTCCAATGATTGGACATGATTTGGAAAGGTCCACAATTGTCTATAAAAGGTCCCACAGTTGACAGTGCATGTCACAGCAAAAACCAAGCCATGAGGTCGAAGGATTTTTTTTCTTCCCATGTACATATTCTTATTCATTCCTTTACACTTGTGTGTATAAAGTAGTTGTTGTGAAATTGTTAGGTTAGATTACTCGTTGGATATTACTGCATTGTCGGAACTAGAAGCACAAGCATTTCGCTACACTCGCATTAACATCTGCTAACCATGTGTATGTGACAAATAAAATGTGATTCGATTTAGAGCTGTCGAGGCACAGATCTGGGGAAGGGTACTAAAAAAATGTCTGCAGCATTTGAGGTCGCAAATAATACAGTGCCCTCCATCATTCTTAAATGGAAAAAGTTTGGAACCATCAAGACTCTTCATAGAGCTGGCCACCCGGCCAAACTGAGAAATCATGGTTAGCAGATGTTATTGTGAGTGTAGCGAAATGCTTGTGCTTCTAGTTCCAACAGTGCAGCAATATCTAACAAGTAATTTCTAATAATTCCAAAACTACCTAATACACCCAAATATAAGTAAAGGAATGGAATAAGAATATATAAATATATGGATGAGCAATTTCAGAGCACATAGGCTAAGATACAATCGATAGTATAGAATACAGTATATACATATGAGATTAGTAATGCTGGATATGTAAACATGATTAAAGTGATTAAATTATTAATGTGAATAGTGTTCCATTCATTAAAGTGGCCAATGATTTCAAGTCTGTATGTAGGCAGCAGCCTCTCTGTGAAAACCTGCTCCAGAGCGCTCAGGACCTCAGACTGGGGCTAAGGTTCACCTTCCAACAGGACAACAACCCTAAGTACACAGCCAAGACAACGCAGGAGTGGCTTCGGGACAAGTCTTTGAATGTCATTGAATGGCCCAGCCAGAGCCCGGACTTGAACCCAATCGAATATCTCTGGAGAGACCTGAAAATAGCTGTGCAGCAATGCATTCCATCAAACCTGACAGAGCTTGACAGGATCTGCAGAGAAGAATGGGAGAAACTCCCCAAGTAGAGGTGTGTGTGTGTGTGTGTGTGTGTGTGTGTGTGTGTGTGTGTGTGTGTGTACCATTCAGAGGGTGAATGGGCAAGCCAAAATATTTAAGTGCTTTTGAACAGGGTATGGTAATAGGTTCCAGGCGCACCAGTTTGAGTGTGTCAAGAACTGCAACGCTGCTGTGGTTTTCACACTCAACAGTTTCCTGTGTGTATCAAGAATGTTCCATCACCCAAAGGACATCCAGCCAACTTGGCACAAGTGTGGGACGCTTTGGAGTCAACAAGGGCCAGCATCCCTGTGGAACGCTTTTGACACCTTGTAAAGTCCATGCCCCAATGAATTGAGGCTATTCTGAAGGCGAAAGGCGATGCAACTCAACATTAGGAAGGTATTTCTAATGTTTGTACACACAGTGTATATTTCTCTGTTTATGAGTGGAAATACTTAGGAATAGATAGAGGCAGCCCATAGGCAGATGCGGTGGATCGAGACACAGCCCATACACAAAAAAACATCTCTCGCTTAAACAGACAGATTTGATGTATTTTTGTATTATTATGTTAATTAGATTGACACGTGGGTGCAGGTGGCAACTCTAGGGGGTTTTAGGCTATTTACTGTATTACTAAAGTAATATTGAATTGTGTTGGTTGACAACAGAACCAAATACACTATATATACAAAGGTATGTGGACAACTCTTCAAATTGGTTGATTCGACTATTTCAGCCACACCCGTTGCTGACAGGTGTATAAAATTGAGCACACAGCCATGCAATCTCCATAGACTAACATTGCCAGTGTATAATGGCCTTACTGAATAGCTCAGTGACTTTCAACGTAGCACCGTCATTGGATGCGTGGCACCGTCATTTTGTCAAATGTCTGCCCTGCTAGATCTGACCCGGTCAACTGTATGTCCTGTTATTGTCAAGTAGAAACATCTAGGTGCAACAATGGGTCAGCCGTGAAGTGGTAGGTCACACAAGCTCACAGAAACACTGAGTGCTGAAGCACGTAGCGTGTAAAAATCGTCTGTCCTCGATTGCAACACTCTCCTGGCATCCGCCATCGGACTCTGGATCAGTGGAAATGCGCTCTTTGGAGTGATGAATCACACTTCAACATCTGTCAGTCCGACAGACGAATATGATTTGTCGGATGCCAGGAGAACGTTACCTGCTTGAATGCTTTGTGACACTTTTAAAGTTTGGTGAAGGACGAATAATGGTCTGGGGCTGTTTTTAATGGTTCGGACTAGGCCCCTTAGTTCCAGTGAGGAAAAATCTTAACTCTACAGCATACAATGATATTCTAGAAGATTCTGTGCTTCCAACTTTGTGGAAACAGTTTGGAGAAGGCTCTTTCCTGTTTCAGCATGACAATGCCCTTGTGCACAAAGCAAGGTCCATTCAGAAATGGTTTGTTGAGATCGGTGTGGAAGAACTTGACTGGCCTGCACAGAGCCCTGACCTCAACCCTATCAAATACCTTTGGGATGAATTGGAACGTCGACTGCGTGTCAGGGCTATTCGCCCAACATCAGTGCCCGACCTCACTAATGCTCTTGTGGCTGAATGGAAGCAATTTCCCGCAGCAATGTTCCAACATGTAGTGGAATGCCTTCCCAGAAGAATGGAGGCTGTTATAGCAGCAAACGGTTGACCAACTCCAAGTTAATGCCCATGAATTTGGAATGAGATGTTCGACGAGCAGGTGTCCACATATTTTTGTTCATGTAGTGTATCAACAAGAGACATATCTACTGCTTAGATAGTTCCGTCTGAGCCACAGGCTTCATCCCATTTTTGAACTTGTATTTTAGTTTGAGATGCAATCATGAATCCAACATATAATTTGTTATCTCATCACAAGTTAATTGGCTATTTATTGTATTTCAAAAGTGATGTTGAATTGTGTTTGGTTGTCATTGCAAATAAACATCAACATTTGAAGGAGATTTATATTCTGTTTGGATTGTTCCATCTGTGCTACTGACTTAGTCTGGCTTTATTTCCAGTTTGCCTACAAATAAAACATTTATACGTTGGATTCACGTCTCCATCTCAACCAAAAATCAAAGTTATAGAATAGGACTAAATCAAATCAAATTTTATTTAAAGTGCATGTTGATATTTGGTTGCGTTGACAACCAAGCACAATTCAATATCACTTTTGAAATAAAATAAATAGACTATTAACTTGTGGAGATGTTAACAAATGAAATGTTGGATCAAAATCAAACAGAGCTTGAAACCCTCAGCATATTTAGTTGAATTCTGGGTTTAGTGTATTTTTTTATTTCAATTCTGGTTTGAATTGAAACAATATCTGTTGATGACTTCCCAAATGCTGTATAGGCCTAAATAATTTAATTATGATATATGAATGATAAGGTATGGTCACATTTGATTTGCCCTTTTAAACCTACCCTTTGGAATTACTTGGATAGCATCAGTGAATCTATATAGTTTTTAAGTGGAGTTCTCTCAACAATATTTCACATTGGTAATAGTCATAGACAAATATCATAGCCATGCAGGGCTTGGTTAAAACTCTGGATGGGAGACCAAATGGTAGCTGTAGATAGATCAATTCTCCAGTATGAGGTGCCACCCAGCCTGTTGTTTTTTTTTTCTATTCTCATAGTGTATAAAATGTTGAAAATCTGACGTTGTTTAAAAGGTACAAATTCAATATATTTTTTACAAGGTTTGTCTATGTTGAAATGTGGTCACCATGATGGCATAATCCTGTGGTTGAAATTTGACCCTCAAAACAACAGTTGATTACTATTTTCAAATCCAATGTATTTTACACGTAAAAATACATTGAACAATTCAATTAGATTAAGAACAACGTTGATTAAACCAGTCCGTGCCTAGTGGGTTGCAGTGCACGAATTGAAGATATTAGTCTATTTTTATCAGACCGTCTCTTTTTTCAAGATATCTTTAATTATTGACTCGTCCCCTGAAGGAAAGTGGTTAAAGACCCGCTCTTTCTCCTCTCAGAGCCTGCCTTGAAGAAAGAAATGGATCTTTGGGTGAGCGAGGTGTCCTGGTGAGATGAGTCTAATTATCTCTAAGAAAGCAAGTTGGAAAAGGTTTTTTAATTAGGTCTGACGCTGAATCGGTGCGCTGAGAATTTGTGCATTGTGATGGATGGTGTGCGCATCTCCTTAGTTTCTGCAGATATATTAATAATATGAGGGGGGGTGGAGGGACTCTGGGGGCGGTGCCGGAGGAAGTGGGCGAATGAAGCCCAATCCCATGATTATCATGGGGCAGGTGAGGGAGGGGGAGAGAGAGAGAACCCCCGGGCGACTGAGCAGTCCTGTTCCAGCACAGTGGATTGGTTAGCCCGTCTCCACACTTCCCTCTCATCTCAGCAGGGGTCCCAGAGTCGCCAAGCCCTTAATGCCCCTCCTCTTCCCCAAACTCTCCAGCTGCTTCGCGGATAGCATGCAAAATACATAATCAGTAGATAATCACAGTCAACTGCTGTGTTTTGAGTAGGCGGAAGTGGTGCTTCGGGGTGGGTGGAAAGTGTTGTGTTCGAACACAAAATTGAATCATGCAAAATTAGATATGTGTATATGTTATGTAGATATGTGTTTTAGACAATCATGTCACGTGACCTGGATTTAAAATTGTTATTTAAAGCTTGTTTAACAAACTGTCCCCTTTTCTTTTTATGGCAAATGGTCCAGCACCATCCTTAGACAATTGCTTTAATTTTTGGTGTAATTCTCATTTACGTTAAAGGCTTAAAATAAAGGTTAAAATCTAGATCCTGTGACATGATAATCCAAAACACAGGGCCCTAGTTTATATAGCCTACGTGTGATGTATGTCAAAACAACTATGTATGCAAATTAATCCCAGAACAGAGCATGTGATAATACGATTATATCTACGCTAACTCGATTACAAGCTTGAAAGGCTACTGGAGGTGTGCTTTGGCATTTGAATGCCATCGTAACGCAAACCTTTTTTGGGACAAATTCACACTGTATGAAAAGCCTGGATAGTATTTTCTACAGAAATAAACACGTGTTGAGTCACACAGTTCCTGAGTAATACGCGTACCCAAAAGACTGTGCAAGTGGATGGTCTGAATACGATGAGCTGCTGTATTTATTGCCTTCATATAATTATTAGAGGAGTCCCATCCAAACGGACTATTCATAGGACCTTGGCTTCAGGACCTTGGCTGTATTCAACTAAAAGTTATTATATTCAATTTTGCATTCAATTTGAAGTTTTCCACCTGATCACAGCCTTCCACTGTCTAATTTCCTCAAAGGGTACACACTGGCCTGCACACTGCTCTGAATCCTCACTGAACTCTTGGAAGATGAATGGCAGGGATTGAGTGAGTCCTCGTCCCTTTGATGTGGACTAATGGAGAGACTCTGTTCCACCGCTCTCCTCCGTATTCTCATTGGCTACCGAGACGACTGTGGCAGTGCATTTAGACACCCCATCTGATGGCCATCTGAGAAGCTGGTGTTACAGTTAAGGTTAGTCCAACAAGTTGTGTTCGTTTCATTTTTGTTATTTCTCAATATCCACACTTAAAAAATACATAAATGGATGTGCACACATACACACACAGAGACACTTCAAACGAGACCAAGGCTCATCATCAACAACTGGTAGTCAAAGGGGAATTCAACTGAGGAATAAATCAATGAGAAAGAGGAGACCGTGGTTCCTACTACTCTAAAGGGACATGATGATTTGGTAAGCATATCATATGCTGTGCTACGTATAAGGCCATCCAAAAACATTCAGCCATTTCATGGTCTATTTCTCCCTTGCAGAGTGGATGAAATGGATGACATTCTGCTTTGTCACACTGCCACGGCTCATAGCTTCAGAAGGCCTCTTGACAAATTAACCCACGGCAGGAGAGTCACTCAGCCCTGTCACTCCTATGAATTTATCATGAGTAACGTCATTCACTCCACGGACAGACTGTTTTACCGTTCCCCTCAACACTCCTCACATCCTCAGAGCTGAGGAAAGAAAAGACTGGGTCAAACTTCAAGTCAACATTACTACATTGGAATGAGAAGAAAAAAGGGAATACTTTCTTTAAGCACATTTATAATGCCTTGAAGACAAACACAGCCTTACTGAAATTGTTTTTAGGGTCCAGTCCACTCAATTAAATATATATAATTTTGCTTAATGCTGCAGGAAGAAACATCACAATAGTCATGATTTTGTGGAAGTACCCCTCTGTAGGATGAAAGGGATCAAAAATTGAAATAGTGGTAAAACAAATTCTAATATGGATAGACTAATATCATTATCATTAGTAGTACCCCAGATTGAATACCATTAGATTTGGTTATGCCTCATTTAAAATGTTTTAGGCCCTAGTAAATAAAAAAACATGTCATTGGCTTCCGCAGCATAAATGTAAAGGAGGATCATAACGTGGTCCCTTCTTTTAGGCCTAGCTGATGGAGTAGAAGAAGTGATTGTGGGTTCTCAATTTTGGATGTCTCGAAGAACTAGTTCTCAAAATGGTCTTCTATCTTGGGAGCAATGCATGGACCTCTGCTGTGCTCTCGCAGCTTGTCCTCAACATATTGATGAAAAGGGAGTGCGTGAGATATTGATTATAATTTAGCATCCAATCATGTCATCCAGTGGATGTACTTGGTCCATTGTGATAGCACGTTATGTTCTATAACTATTACTGTGTATGATCTTCTAGCAGGGCATTTAAACATCTAACGTTACATTTGTGTCACTTAATAGTGAATGTAATCAATATTTTAACCACGGAATCAAGTATTTGTACTTTATGAATAGTTTTAAGTTCCCCATAAATCTGTTGTAGAATATAGCCTCAAATCACGGGGCGAGGCACACAATAAAAAACATACAGACATATTACTGTATCACACAGCAAAGTGTCAAAGCAAAAAAGATCTATGCATTAGAAAACATATCTCGTTATCTTCCTAAACCCTGTGTTATGCCCTAATATGCTGATTCAATGGTAATAAACCTACTAGATAGGTCTTTTTCAAAAAGGAAAACATGACTCACTCCTCCAATCAGTTATCGCTAGGAACAATGTTTCATTGCCATCGGAGACCAATTTCAAGTCAATTATATAAACTCCCTGCTGCTCCTGCCCTCTGTAGAGCACTACCAAGTGGCCATGTTGAGGCTCCTCTCATCTTGAAAATCTATGGAGGTCATTATTTTCTTAATTGCAAACTTAACTTACTAAGGGCTCTATTTTATCAAATCTAACGCTATGTTAAATCTAAGCGCAGGCGGTAGTGTTATAGGTTCAGGGGTGTGTCAGATATTTTTGCTTTTTTCGCTGTTACAATTATCGGCAAATTTGCTAGTATTGGCACGAAAGGGCTGGGTTTTGATGAATAAATAAGTTGTGGGGTGTGTCGAGGCTTGGCCCCTTACTGGCCAATCAGAATGTGCTCCATAGCAAAATATGTGGTTGATTCAAGTTGTGTATTGCCTTGGAATCAACTCCAATTCCAATGTTTGCCCTTTCTAGTTTGTTAAATGGCTTACAGAAACTAAATAAAATGTAAACCTATCTTTGCTAAATATGTTAACTGAAACCCATTTACAGTCCACATTGTCCTTAGTAATTGAATGGCTTCAATAGTAATCACACTTATATAGGGGCCATGCCTACTGTAAATTGCATTATGGCTGAGCATGGAGATGCCAAACATTGTCAATAAGCAAGATGAAATTTATTAATGATAAGGCCTAAAAAGAGAATGAATAATTCGAATCAAAATGAAACAACAACTTGTTTTAAATAGGCTATGTCACACTTACAGGCATCATCATTTCTCCCTGTGGGCGTCTAATATTAAAACAACACAGACTATGTAGGGTTTTACACACATCCAAATAGGAACTGCATGGCTAAAATCATGTAGGCCTGCCTACAATGCATAGACAAAAAGGGAATGTCAGGTCACTGTTTTACTCCTGTCAAACTATATTTGAATAAAGCTTCGGTGATTAAGATGTATTTCCAAGTGGTCTCAGGAGCCAAACCCTTTATTGACAGTCTTGACTACTTCGCTATTGCATTGGGCAGCACAAAAAAAAGAAGCATTCATTGAGAGGAGGGGAGGCTATGCTTGGTTTTTAACCAAATAAAATGAATTGGGAAAAAACATTAGTTTTTTTAATGTTTTTAAATACAAAGTATACAGGCACCAAAAGCACATAAGGCTACTCTTGTTCCATGTGCATATGGGCAGTGTGCATCACGGCTGGATAGGCTGTGTTTCCACTGTCAGAATCAATTCCATCACCAACTACGTTACCGCTAAAATCAGCTTTTGGTTGGTCTTAAATATTCCTGAAATTAGTACTTTGTTTTTAAGGACACGCCTACAATATTTCCAACCCCTCTGAACCTGGCGTTAGGGCTGGAAAATGCCAGTGCACCAGTTTTTATATGACGAAATTGCAAACTAACGTGCGTTTGACACTAGCACCGCCTTAACGCCAGACCGAAATAGAACCCTAAGTTTTACTTATGCTTCCACTGGCTGGCCATATTGACAGATGTCAAAACAAGTGTCGATTATCCTAGTTATTACTGTATAAGATGGTTGCCCATTCTACAATGCCAGTCTGTCATTCTCCATGGCTCAACAGATGGACATGCTGTAGACTACAGCTGTTACAGTGATTGACAACTTGACTTTTGATCTCGAGGCTGGTCAATACCACATGTCAATCACCAGCTCATTACATTGATCATTACATTGCCGGTGGAGTTTTTTTTTATTTTTATGGATTTATTTTTAATTTAACTAGGTAAGTCAGTTAAGAACAAATTCTTATTTTCTATGATGGCCTAGGAACAGTGGGGAAACTGCCTTGTTCATAGGCAGAATGACATATTTTTACCGTTTCAGCTCGGGGATTCAATCTTGCAACCTTTCAGTTACTAGTCTAACGCTCTAACCACTAGGCTACCCTGTCGCCCCAGGTTATGTTTTTGTGCAAGGAAGAATTGCTAATAAAAGTTTCATATTACTTACAAAACATCTGAGATGTTTACTTGTGTGCATTTATTTAATTGTGTCTGGGTGAATTCTTACTGGATGACAAAGCCGCAGAGACTCACATTGTTATCTGTTGACATACGGATATTCAATGCTATAGCACTGAAGTCCCTTGATGGTTTCAATTGTTGTTGTTTTTCTTTTTCTATTTGTAGATCTAGTGGTCACCCTGTTTCATTTAGATGACAGCATATATTGGACATGATGGCTTGATGACATAGTGGACATGATGACATAGTGGACATGATGGCTTGATGATGTAGTGGACATGATGACATAGTGGACATGATGGCTTGATGACATAGTGGACATGATGGCTCGATGACATAGTGGACATGATGGCTTGATGAGGACTGGCGAAGGAGTTGATGGGACCGTCATACGTTCTGCACCTTGGGGTGTGTGCGTGCGTGCGTCCTAGCATGTGAATGTGATGCATCATCCACTGCAGTTTGATTGAGTTACAGCATTGATTCTATGTGGTTTCATCTGACACTATAATGACCATTACTTGATTGAATCTAAATGATCATGCAGTCATGTTGTAGCAAGACATGGCCTCAACATCCCAGAGGATGTTCTGTCTGGGGGAGCCAAGGAATGAAAAAGACAAAGAATGAGAGAGAAAAGATTGCAGAGATCTGATGGGTGCTAAACTGATATAAATCTTATATACAGTAAATTGTGTTTGTAAATGGCAGAAACCCTATGTCCATAGTTAGAGTTTGTAAATGGTGAGGCAAAATGGCTGTTCACTATTGAAATTTGACTACCGTATGTTAAGAATGCTGTATAAGCCTGGCCAAACATTATTCCAATAGCTTATCTTCCCTAATGCAGTGTTGATATAATAATGAAATAGAATGAACATGTATTTCTCAAACTTTGACATGTTAAACTTTGGGGGTCAAAACCAAGCTTTTAATTGTGAGTTCCCTTTCATATTGGTAAAAACAAGTCTGGTAAATGACCCCTGTGGGAATAGTTGTACTCAAAATGTGCAATTGTCATGGATGTTTTTGTGTTCTGCCTGTAGCGTGTTTTACCAAAGGTTAGGACTGTTATGGAAGTTCCTAATAACCATCCACAAATGTCCCCAAAACCTTCATATGGGTGCTAATATTCAAGCAGTAACACCAATAAAGTATAAATTGTGTCCGTATGTGGTGTCATGAAGCAAAGGGGCTGCTTTCCAACAAGTAAGAAATAGACACAACACACTGAATATGGTATGATGGTGTTGATACTCTTACAAGCGTGTTTAAATTCTTGGTCATGCATGAAGTGTGATATTGAAAACAACAAGATCATTTGGCTTGAAATATTGTGACTTTAGACAGTTTATTTATAATATTCAATTCTGTGTTTATAACAACATTTGATTAGAATCCATTCTCTTCCATTTTAATGATTTGAGTCAGGATGATGAATCCTTCATGTTAGCTTTACATAGAGCAGACTAAAGCAAAAATGTGCAAAATAGCTAAGTTTGCTTTCGGCAGAAATATTTGATTCTCCTCCTCTCTTCCAGCTTCAGCATGGTAACTGTGCTCTACTGTAATGGCCTCCTGTTTGCCTGTCTGTCAGCAGAGAGAGAGGAAGTTGTATGAGTGGATTTAGATTGCATTTCCCCTCCCTTATTGTTATTTTTGGGGAGAATAACAGATTGCTCCTCCACTCAAAGGCAGAAGCAGAAATCACTCTGTGTGTAATGAATCCTTTAGTGTGCCCTCTGCTCGGCTCAAAATGGAATAAATGTGTCATTAGGGACGCGGGTATCATTACCTTGATGAATTACAGAAGGTATAACGATTATGGAAATAGTCATCGACTGATCATCCGTCTCAATTTATTTGTGCTCAGTGCCACTGTGGCCCCGGACTAAAATGGTATCATGTCATGAGTGTACAGCATGTTGACGATGCTGGCCGTGCCCTTACAGCAGTGGGGCTCTTTAGCTCTGGTGTACGTCATCCATCCACTGCTCAACAATGGAGTGGACTGGGTAAATGCTAATTGGTCAATTGACTGGTCTGCATGGCAATTGGCCAAGGGAAGTGCCTCGATCATGCCCTTGGGACATGTACCATGAGTACAATTCCTTCAATATGATTTTCTAAGACAATTTTCAGGCCATTTCCATATGTGACCCTTTTATGTGTATGCAAATCTGCAAAAAATATATTAAGCCTTCACAATGTTTGTCTGCCTATAAGGGTGCTTGTTCGCCCTGTGTGTGCATATATTTGTGTTTTATCTCAATACACAGACAACAAAATGATCAAGACATTTAGGCCGCCATTGTATCGAATCCCCATGTTGCGAATACATTGTAATATGATTCATTTGCACCACACTATGGCATCTATAATTTGCACCACACTATGGTCAATTTGGTAAGCCTGCGAGACAATAAATCACAGTTATGTCAAGCGTGCTCATTAGACTTAAATTTATGAAAATTTCATGGGATATGAAGATTTGCAAAGGTCCAGACTCAGTGAATGCTGTGTGATAGAGTCTCTCTGGAGAGTTTCTAATCGCTGCTGCAGGAATATGGGATAATGGAGAACATATCTCTTCATTAAATGGGGGAAGGAGGAGTACAGTACAGAAAATTGCAGTACAGTTCATTCAGGCAATGATATACGGGTCTCTGTTTTGTTGCCCCTGCACTTTCAGCACACAGTACCGTATCTCATGCATGTGTAAAAAACAAATTCCGTTTTTTGGTAGAACAAAGGTTTATTACTGAATCACTGTAATCGGCGGAATAATGTTTTTTTATTTTTGTGTAAATGCTGCATTCCAACTACTTTGCATTATCTTGAGACAAAAAGTATAACAGCTACATTAGGTTGTGGTGTGGACTCTTATCTTTTTTCAATTTACTGTTATGCACTCTCCAAGCATTTGTCATAAATCAATGTTTTTTTTAATTTTTTTTTAAATGTGTAAACATTCAAAATGATTTTCAATCCTCTTTCTAGCTGAGTTAAAGTCAAAACTCGCTAGTCACCCATGTTTCAAACACCGATTGTATTGTGAGCTACATAAAGCTGTGCCATTTCTTTCAAGTGACATCTTTCAATTGACACTTCTTTCTAAGTCTTATTTTGTGGAACGAGCCATTGAAAGTCACACTTACTGTGTGACTTACTGTGTGACTCACTTACTACACTTACTGTACTTAAATGATACTACCATGATTGATGATGATGTCACAGTCTAAAACATTTCTCCTCCTCAGTAACTTTGATTGTACATCATTTATGGGAGAATGGTCAGTGATTGGTCCATACAAATGCGACAGTCAAGCTTACAAGCCAATCGATAATTTGGGGCGACAGGTAGTCTAGTGGTTAGAGTGTTGGGCCAGTGACCGAAAGGTTGGTGGATCGAATCCCTGAGCTGACAAGATCTGTCCTTCTGCCCCTGAACAAGGCAGTTAACCTACTGTTCCTATGCCGTCATTTTAAATAAGAATTTGTTCTTAACTGACTTGTCTAGTTAAATAAAAATAAAATAATAGAAAAATTCAAGCAGCTGAAAATAACTTATTTCTGAAGTCAGGTAGTCTTTGTGGTGGTTGTTTTTCAAAGTAATTGGTCATTTGGATTTTACCTAGACTTTTCAATTTAGAATATACCTATTGCATTTGTTTCATATTTAATTTCCGTTCCACCTCCCCAATTACAGTAACTATGTAATTGCTTATTTATCTGCAAAGTGAAATCATGAACTATTCCTTGTCATTTCATGTTTTTTTGGCAAGTCTGACTCAAAAATCTTTCAAACTATTTTTGGTTCTAAGAGTGGTGCAATACATTTAATATCAGTGACGTAACATTGTGGGGCTTTTACCTCAGGCAACATTCGAATCCCTTCCGTATAACCAAAGGTGAAAGCTTTGTTGTCCCTTTTGAAGGGATTCATTTCCACATGAAAGGAGAGGTTCTGTCCAATCCTTTTATACAGCTCCATTTAGTTGTTGAGAACAATAGTGTATCAACAAAAGGCTACATCCTCCACACTATGTGGCTAACACACTGTACATACACTAGAGCTTAATAGCCATTGATACTCTTTAATGTTATGTACCTATTCATGTAACTGACAAAACAGGCCATTATACTGAATGTACTGATAGCCTCACGGTGTCTGATTCCACAGTGGCAGATTCCCACATAGAGGCTGGAAACAGAATGAGTCAAGTAGCATCACTGTCCTTATGGCTTGACCCATATGTTTCCTGAGTCAGTGCATCTGTAACCCACATGGAGCCCTTTATTCCTTAATGTATGTATGCTTTGCTCCTAGGCTTCAGTGCGGAAGTTTCTAGTTCTTATTGTATATGCATATGAATGCTGGGGCAGCTGCAGAAGTAACAACAGCAGAGGAAAGTAAGATGGTAATATTTCCAAGTGTAATACAGAGAGGGCAGAGTTGGCATTTTTGGGACTATTTCATTGGTTCAATGCTGGGCAAGCTACAATAATAAAAAATGCATTATGATTCAAATATTCTAATTTTAGCTAATGATATGTCAAGTTTGTCTGTCAGTATCACACTTTGTAGTCTATATGTACTGTATGTTGATAAGAATGTTATTATCTCCAATAGAGGGCATAGTAGACTGTATAGACATGTTAGTGCTTTTGTGTGTGGTAGAGAAACCCAGTCCTTCCAGTAGTTCTTAGTTTACAAGGCTCTGAAAATGCATTAGAACATATAACACTGAAATGAGAGAAGGTGAGAAGTTTTATTTACTGTAGCTGTGATCTGAATGGAGCGTGGAGGTGAAACTGAAACTTGCCTTTTGCGCAAAATAACTGTAAAAACAAATGAGATGTCCGAGTGCTATATGCAATGTGGATACCAGGTAAAGCTGTGTCTGAGTGGAAAATAGTGGGTACTATCATATCACTGAAGTGGTTTGGATTGCCACACCAGGGTCAGACAATAGCAAAAGTGTTAGTGATAAAAAGGGAGTTTTTGTCTCTTCAAGGACTGACTTTCAGAATTGACAGTTTGCTCTTTTAGCTCTTCACCTCAATGGCAAAACTTTGAGTTCCTTCATCTTTTTGTTCAACTGTTGTACTATCCAACACTTTCTTTTTAAAACTAAACTTGGAACATGTTGCAGAAGAGACATATTTGTGCGTTGGAGCCTGTGAGGTAGGGGACATTTGTTTTTTACAAAAATGTATCTCCTATTTCTTTTTTACTCTGGCATGCCCTTGAGCAAACATTCAAAGGCAGTTTTAGATAGATTTCTGGGCAATTGCCATTCATGCAGATAATGCCATTTGATGAAGGCAACGTTTTGATGTGTCGGGATGATAATGGCGAACCCGAGGTTGGCCTCGTTGGGTAGAGAGAAGCTGTTTTCTGTGATAACTTCATTGCTGCATGTGGTCGAACGTGGGGTAAATTCAGGAAGGGGGATTAAAAAAACTGCCCAGTCAGAGTAGTATTGTTAGTCCCCCTACTGTGCACTGGACCTGCCACAGCTATAGTTTACGTTTCTGATGTGCCAAGGTATTGCCGGACCCCTCTTGTCTTAGAACCTGGCAGAGCCCTTGCCTCTTAGGTGGGATTAGTCAATGCTTTTGTAATTAATGAAACTGCTTTCCCCCCTGTTGATCCTTTAAATGCTAACATTTGAATACCATCAGATTGAGTTAACAAGTTGTTTATTAATCTTTCTGATTCAAGTAAATTCAAAGCAATAAGCCAAATGTTACATGAGTAAAGAGGAAGGCAATGGGATGTAATCTCAAAGATCTAGAAAGTTTATACACTTTTCACACACGTGCACACACACACAGACACACAGACACACAGACACACAGACACACACACAGTTATTCTAAGTAGGCTGGCCTATATATTTAGAGCTGTGACTAGTGTGATGAGTAATAACTCCATCCATAAATAAAGCATTTGTACTGGACATGTATAGGCTACCTATCATTTTATTTTGAAGTGATGTAGCCTACCGTTTCACTTGTTACAAAAATAAATTGAGATGTAAATTAATACCTACCTTAGGCTTCTCCCATTACTCAAATGCTTTATGCAATTTGTCATGAGCAGTGGCATGTGACACACAAGGGACAGTTTGCAAGGATATCAGAAGCACCCATATAGAAGAGTGGAGCGCACTCAGCCCAGTGGAGACTGATGGACTCGCTGCGCATTTCTCCTGCTAACAAGTGTATACAGGACAAAACACCAGCATTATGTAATTGGAGAGCGTCGTCTGCACTACTAAAAAGCCTCAATATTAATAAGACGTCCGCATTTACATGACGACCAAAAAGAGGCAGTCTGAATTGCTGCAGACAAGGGAATTGATAGCTTACCCCTGAGCGGACTAAGATAATTGTAAGAAATCTTGGCAGTACGTGTTTTTGACATGTACTGAAATCTTGATATTCAGCACCGCACACCTTCAAACTGCATGACATCGTTGTCTCGTGGTCTGTTATTAAGGAATTTGCAACAACGAAGACTACTTGGCACACATTTTATTTTCAAGGATATTGAGGGTGTGAGTGCGTGAAATTTCACTCACCATCATCACCGACGGACAACGCGGTGCGCAAGTTTGGATGTCTCTTGTGGAAGTTGTTCTGCGGCTCCGGACAACGGGACTGTTCAGTTAGTTCCACCAGGTAAGGAAGGGAAAAAAACTATTACCTTTGGTGCTGACACATACGTGTTTAGTTATCACTGAAATTCTACTATTTTCAATATTCAAATCGATGATTTTATCCACAAACATGGACAAATAATAGCCTAAATAACATCAGATGTAGTGTTCTATGGGCTACAGGTTCATGGCAGTAAATTAGGCCTACTGTTTCTTCAGAACAGATGCGTTTTTTATATAAACTTGATCGCATAAGGCATGGATTAAAAAAAAGAAAAAGTCCATTCAAGTACTTGCTTTAGCAGTGTGGCATACAATTGTCGTCCAGTAAAGCATTACTCTAGTTCAGACAAGCAGCTCCACCACTCAGTAAATCGGCATTGGGTTATTATTAGCCTATCCATCATCATTCCTATAGGTCGAAGTAAAACGACTGTTCTATGTCCCCTGGATAGTTTGTTCATTCTTGAGTGTATCTGTTCATGGGTCTTACTGTCTGTCTAGATCAGGGATGGGCAACTTTGATGGGGTGGGGGCCACAAAAAATCTGAACTCATAATTAGTGGCCGCTGTGGCTCTGTCTGCATACCCACATCCATAACCACACATGCAGTCAACTGATTTGTGCAATCAATCTATTTGTGCAGTTAAACTACTTACTTCTTAACTAAATACAAAATACCAGTAGCCAGGGCCAGTCCTAGCCTGTTGGGGGCCCTAAGTGAGATTTGAATGACGCCCCACCTCGTGATCATGCAAAGAGAAACATTTGTCACATTTTGCCATGGAGGAAATTGTGAAATTGTATGACCATTTTCATGCAATTCTATTCATTTTGCCATGGGGCAGAGATTTTGTTTGCGGTTTTACAGCTAATTTCCTGCAATTCAACATATTTTGCCATGATTATGCCATGTTAATATGATGTTTGAGTGCGATAGCTACCTAGCTACTATCTTAGCAAGTTAAATGCACAACTGCAGCATTTAGCACCTTTTAAAAAGTTAACTTAATAGTTATAAGATATCTAGTCGGCAAACGTTTAGTTGAGAATTCTATACTGTAACTGGAACACCTGGCGCGTGCTGCACAACAGTGAGTAACTCACAAGGCTCCCATCTTTGTGTTCTTGTAAACAAACACTGGGGACTACCGGTAAGCTTTATAATGAAAAATTATGTGACAGGTGAAATGAAGAATGCAATCTTCTTTACCTCCTAACATATTGCACTAATTATAATTTCAGCGGTATTGACAGTATTGAAAAACCATCCCATGGCTTTTTCCAAATACCTCTGTATACGGTATATACGGTATACCGCCTAATTTCTAAATTGCACCTTGTGTATTCTACTACTCTATGACTCAACAATAAGTTCAACATAAACGCAACATGCAACAATTTCAAAGACTTTTTTGAGTTACATTTCATATAAGGAAATCAGTCAATTGAAATAAGTTAATTAGGCCTTAATCTGTGGATTTTACATGACTGGGAAATCACATACCTTAAAAAAAAGTAGGGGCATGGATCAGAAAACCAGTCAATATCTGGTGTGACCGCCTCATGCAGCGCGACACTTCTTCTTTGCATAGAGTTGATCAGGATGTTGATTGTGGCCTGTGGAATGTTGTCCCACTCCTTCAATAGCTGTGCAAAGATCCTGGATATTTGCGAGAACTGGAGCACCCTGTTGTACACGTTGATCCAGAGCATCCCAAACATGCTCAATGGCTGACATGTCTGGTGAGAATGCAGGCCATGGAAGAACTGGGACATTTTCAGCTTCTAGGAATTGTGTACAGATCCTTGCGACGTGGAGCCATACTATATCATGTTGAAACATGAGGTGATGGCGGCAGATGAATGGCACGACAATGGGCCTCAGGATCTTGTCACGGTATTTCTGTGCATTCAAATTGCCATTGATAAAATGCAATTGTGTTTGTTGTCCATAACTTATGCCTGCCCATACCATAACCCCACCGCCACCATGGGGCACTCTGTTCACAATGTTGACATCAGCAAACCACTCGCCCACACGACGCCATACAAGCTGTCTGCCATCTGCCCGGTAAAGTTGAAACTGGGATTCAGCAATGAAGAGAACACTTCTCCAGCATGCCAGTGGCCATCAAAGGCGAGCATTTGCCCACTGAAGTTGGTTACACCGCCAAACTGCAGTCAGGTGAAGACCCTGGTGAGCAAGACGAGCAAGCAGATGCGCTTCCTTGAGACGGTATCTGACAATTTGTGCAGAAATTCTTTGGTTGTGCAAACCAACAGTTTCATCAGTTGTCTGAGAGGCTGGTCTCAGACAATCCCGCAGGTGAAGAAGCCGGATGTGGAGGTCCTGGACTGGCGTGGTTACACATGATATGCGGCTGTGAGGTTGGTTGGATGTACCGTCAAACTGTCCCTTGTGTGCCACATGAGCGGTGGCATGTGACACACAAGGGACGGTTTGCAAGGATATCAGAAGCACCCATATAGAAGAGTGGAGCGCACTCAGCCCAGTGGAGACTGATGGACTCGCTGCGCATTTCCCCTGCTAACAAGTGTATACAGGACAAAACACCAGCATTATGTAATTGGAGCACGTTGTTGTACACGTTGATCCAGAGCATCCCAAACGTGGCTTATGGTAGAGAAATGAACAATCAATTCCCTGGCAACGGCTCTGGTGAACATTCCTGCAGTCAGCATGCCAATTTCATGCTCACTCAACTTGAAACATCTATGGCATTGTGTTGTGTGACAAAACTGCACATTTTAGAGTGGCCTTTTATCTTCCCTAGCACAAGGTGCATCTGTGTAATGATCATGCTGTTTAATCAGCTTCTTGATGTGCCACACCTGTCAGGTGGATGGATCATCATGGCAAAGGGGAAAGTCTCACTAACAGGTATGTAAACACATTTGTGCACAAAATGTGAGCGAAATAAGATTTTTGTTCATATGCGAAATTTCTGGGATTTTTTTATTTCAGCTCATGAAACATGGAAGCAACACTTTACATGTTGTGTAAAAAAATCCCAGAAATTCTGAATATGAACAACAATCTTCTTTCGCTCAAATTTTGTGCACAAATGTGTTTATACACAAATGTGTTGATATATATATATATATATATATATATATATATATATATATATATATATATATATATATATATATATATATATATATATATATATACTGAATGTACCAAAAATGAAGGACACCTGCTCTTTCCATTACATAGAATGACTAGGTGAATACAGATGAAA
Source organism: Oncorhynchus mykiss (assembly GCF_057628025.1). NCBI lineage: Eukaryota > Metazoa > Chordata > Actinopteri > Salmoniformes > Salmonidae > Oncorhynchus > Oncorhynchus mykiss. Next base: position 17,750,817 of record NC_143035.1, read on the forward strand.
GCTGTGATCCCTTATTGATGTCACATGTTAAATCAACTTCAAACAGTGTAGATGAAGGGGAGGAGACAGGTTACAGAAGGATTTTTAAGCCTGGAGACAATTGAGACATGGATTTTGTATGTGTGCAATTCAGAGAGTAAATGGGCAAGACTGAAGATTTAAGTAGCTTTGAACAGTGTATGGTAGTAGGTTCCAGGTGCACCTGTTTGTGTCAAGAACTGCAATGCAGCTAGGATTTTCACACTCAACAGTTTACCGTGTGTTTCAAGAATGGTCCACCCCCCAATGGACATCCAGACAACTTGACACAACTGTGGGAAGCATTGGAGTCATCAAGGGCCAGCATCCATGTGGAATGCTTTCGACATCTTGTATAGTCCATGCCCTGGCAAATTGAGGCTGTTCTGAGGGCAAAAGGTTGGGGTGCAACTCAATATTAGGAAGGTGTTCTTAATGTTTTGTACACTCAGTGTTAATGTTTTTGGAAATGTACCCATGGGCTGGCAGTTGCCCATCCGTCGGCCTAGATACATAAATACATGATAGTGAATGACGGCTGGGCCTATTATCATTTGCCTCTCACAGTAGGCAGTAAGTCAATTCTGCATAGGGAAATATAGCCTACCTATAATTCACCTGATTCCCCCAGTCATGACGGAGAATAATTGATTTCATTTGAGTGTTTTTCTCACTTTGGGGCTGATAGCGCAGGTGGTCACTGAGACCTGGTCCACCTAAATGAAATCAGACAACTTCTAATATATTGCTTTACCACATTCACAATCACACTTTCAGATAAGCTTTATTGTGACAAAGGAGTATATAGGAGTTTCAGGCTTTATACTGAGCCATTTAACACAAATGGTACATCAACTGAACAATGTTTTGCCTATTTTTTGACACTTGTCCGTACAAAACACATTAAATATATTGTGGGTTGCAAAATATGATGGTCTGGAAGTAGTTTCATTCATTTTTTTCCATAGGCCTACAATGTAAATACGATTTGTATTTCAATCACACATGTCAGTTGCCTCATTTAGGAAGGTGTTAACATTTTTTTTAATAAACATTTTTTTGAAGACAGTCCAGAGGGGTGGTGCTGGGTGGGACATCTCCCTCCCTCCTGTTATCTTGCTCATTGCATCATATTAGATAGTTACATTAGATATGTCAAATAGCATGGCTGAGGCATATGTTTCAACACATCAGAGTAAACGTGTGAAGGTTAATGCAGCTTGTCAAACTGTGCACAGATCCCTGGTCCCAGCAGATAGTTTTTATGGCATAATTTGCTTTGCATGATTGCTGGCCTCTATCTTCTACTGTTAACGCACAGCCTGCTACTGTTAACACACAGCCTGCTACTGTTAACACACAGCCTGCTACTGTTAACACACAGCCTGCTACTGTTAACACACAGCCTGCTACTGTTAGCACACAGCCTGCTACTGTTAGCGCACAGCCTGCTACTGTTAGCACACAGCCTGCTACTGTTAACACACAGCCTGCTATACTGCTGTTTGGCTGATCTGTTATCTTACCTGTTTTTTCTGAATCCTCACTGAATCCTCTTGCCGCTGTTTGAGTTTTTGACAGATTGATATTCTAGCTCTTACATGGTCCAATCGATATTGTTTATAAATCAATATGGATGGAGTATATTTTATTGATTTTATATGACTGTAGACGAAAGCAAGGAATTGTGTCCTTACGTTTATTCAAACTAGTGTAGGCTACATTTTGAAATAAATGAATGAATGAGACTCTAGTAGTGTATTGTTGCAGCAGTGCCATGGTTGAAAGTTGTACGGTACTACGTTATTGCATTTTAAGGTAGGTGAACAAGCTTTTGGATCTCAATCAGAATGACAATGACAGCTTCTCTTTGAAATTGTCTTTAATAAAAAGACTGATATATGTGGCACATGATATGGTCTTTATAGATACATGTGAAAAAGTCCCAATGGATACATTTATCTCCCTGGAATTAATTTGGATAAGCACAATACAAGTTATACATAAAATGTATGCATGCATGACTGTAAGTCACTTTGGATAAAAGCATCCCGCTTAATGACATATATTATTTTATTATTATATTACATAGTTTGACAGTGTGGCAGCAGACACTTGATGGCTGTACTCTGAAAGTCAACCAAATACTTTTTGGAGGATTGCATGCTCTTGAAATGTACTCATGGTAGGGATATTTGATGACAGCCTGTGATGTATTGCCACCATGATTCTTAACACATGTTAAGGGCAGTTGGCTACATGTTTAGGGCAGTTGGCTACCAAAACTGTCCTGCAATTTGTTTTAACACCTACTACTGTAAGACTGTAGCTATTTTAAACCATAGCCACTATTGAAACACATAGCATCTGGACTTAGTATCCAAGTCACTTATTTGGCTCACTGAAATATGGACACTTCAGATGCTTTGGCTGTATGTTTTCCTTTGGAATTGTGTAACATCTATGTGAGCCATACACACCTTTGTACATTGGTTTCCAGCAACTCCTGTTCAGTATAGTTATGGGCTGTACTTGTTTTTCACTAGCCAAACCCAGCAGGCAAAATGTGGCATTGGGCATCTTAATGATGTTTTTCTGGTAGTAAACTGTTTCTTTTCAAGTGACGTCAGATAGCTTGTGTGATGACTAACCCTTTCTGAGACCTGAAGACTAGGCCTAGGCTTTAGCTCAGCTGGAAAACACAGTATTAAGGCACACAGACGACACAGGTTCAAACTCAGACTGTATATGTTTTAGACAGCTATTGTTTTATCACGATAGAAAATAAATTGTTCTCCAATACGCGGTTCCTTAAGTGCTTGAAAAACTAAGCTGCGTGCATTGCAGCTTTGGTTTGTTTCTGCCTTTTATTTCTGGGCCGAAAGCCACCTGCGATTAGCCACATGGTGGCATCCTGCTGACCAGGCGCCAGGGGCCATACCCGACTCACTGGAGCCTGTCTCTGGAACCAACAGATTTACATTCACATTCCTCACTGGCAAGCATATGTCAGCTTTTAGCAAGAGGACCGTAGTAATAAGATTGATCAGGAGCGGGGCTGGCATCGTAACAAAGCACCTCAGGTATCTTTCGATTAACACTTAGTAGGGAGACTGGTCTGCGGTAACATTGATCTACCCAAATTCTCATCTTGTTGCCTGTGTAACTTGAACCCTTCTTTGTCACAGATATCCTCCTATCCATAAATGACGGCCTTCGATCACACTGTATCATGCAGTACGCACCGAAAATACAGTTTGAACACAGTGAGAACTTGGAAAGATGCTTTAGTTCTCGTGATATCTATGTGTCGTTTAATGCTACAGGATTTCAATAAAAAATGTGTGAAGAAAACAACCCACTCTAGACGTGGAACTAGAGTACAAAGCTTGAAACTCTCAGAACGATCTCTTTGATCACCCTAAATGTTGCTTTTGAACCCTCTCTTTCTAAGGTCTGGACAGTGTTTCCCATACAATGCAATATTGGCCTTTGCAAGCTTCCTCTGAAAAGGAGCTGCCAAGTGCTTCAGGTCAGGCTCTTTTGTGTCCCTCAGACAGCCCAGTGGGATGTTGGATGTCAGCTCTGCTCGTCGATGGAGCCACTTGACGACCTCAATAATTCAGTTGAGGTGACCTGGGTAATGCCAAAAGCCCCTGGTCTGGCAGGCTGATGAAGAGCCATGATAGACCAGGGCCAGCTGCTAGTTCCTGAGGGACCCTACTCAGCAACACTTCTCCCCCAATCTCAATGGGGGTGAAGACAGAAAATATAAAAAATCAAGACATTGAGTAGTTTGGGGGAAAAAATGTTGTAATGATATACAGGTCAATGGTCATTGACATCCAGCACGCCATCACTTGTATTCAAGAATTTGCGCTTTTTCACCCCCAGAAATTAAGAAACAGCCAGCGCAACGTCAGTGGAATTTCAGATGGATGGTTCTTTAATAAGGGCTGCGGTCTTTCTGTATTTTGATAGTGTGTTATCATGACCTATATATTCTTCCCCATAATGCTGACACCTGTAGAATAAAATCCCCCAGTTAATTTGTTCTGTTGTTTGATTAATGCACATCTTTAAGTGGTAATATACTCATTATATTATTCTCTGTTAAGTGCATAAACTGCATACGATCATGTTGTCCCTAATTTGTGCATGTAACAATTCACAGATGGCTCCAGTTTTTTTTAACTATGTAGTAGTAGACTTCATTCTTTGCACAAACAGAATCCTATCACAATTACATTTCCCTGATTGTTTAGACTGTCTTACTGAGGTTGTTAACGTGGAGTCAGACTCTTTCAGTAATGACAATTTCTTCCTGTAACCAATTCATGAGTTGAATGTATTGCCAGCTCACATTGTACGACTAAAATATATCTCAGGAGAAATGGAAGGGTTTATCCTTGCTTGTAAAAAAGAAAATATGCCTTTTTTTATCTACATTCAGACTCAGCACTTTTGAGTAACATCCAGCATTTTAATGTTTAACCAATAACATGGTTTGAATGCACACAGCATTCGGTTTCAATTTTGCTTTAATCCATACATATTATGTCTATTTTGAAGCTTCAACATTTATGCCACCTCATATGCCATTGCCAGCAAACAAGTACTTTAGGAACAATCCAAGTAGAATTTACTACCGAGACATAAATAAGGATATGTGCAATTTAGCATTTAGGAATATTTGAGAAATCTTTTGGCAATCAGTAATTGAAGTGTGACACTCTATTTTCATTTCCTCACCAGTTTCATTTGAGGCTTCAGTCCCATTTTGTTTCAGTTATTAGAAAATATGTTTGACAAATGTTATGTTCATCATGCCATATTTTGAAATAGCACTGAACCAGTCATTCAGTTTTCATTTAACCAGTCATTGTCAGTTTACGTCAGTGCCTGCGCTTGCCTTACAACCTCATTACAACTCCACCACTGCCCAAATGTAATTTATTTCTCTAAGGGCATACTGATCATTGTGCTATTTGACTGTAAATTTTTACAATTCCATTGATGATATATTTTCAGATGCAGTCAACTCATGCAGGTAATCAGGCCTAATTCATTTAAATGTGGTGAATATTCACAACCTTGGCCAAGCAGCCATTCCTACACAGTTCCATTAAGTTAATTTAGATTCATAATATTCAGTACCTCCTGTATACAATAAAACAACTTATATCGCTGTACTGATGTGTATTATTTAGAAAAGGAATGGAACATTGAATTAAGGCAGTGGCTAATGGAACATTGAATTAAGGCAGTGGCTAATGGAACATTGAAGTAAGGCAGTGGCTAATGGAACATTGAATTAAGGCAGTGGCTAATGGAACATTGAATTAAGGCAGTGGCTAATGGAACATTGAATTAAGGCAGTGGCTAATGGAACATTGAAGTAAGGCAGTGGCTAATGGAACATTGAATTAAGGCAGTGGCTAATGGAACATTGAATTAAGGCAGTGGCTAATGGAACATTGAATTAAGGCAGTGGCTAATGGAACATTGAATTAAGGCAGTGGCTAATGGAACATTGAAGTAAGGCAGTGGCTAATGGAACATTGAATTAAGGCAGTGGCTAATGGAACATTGAATTAAGGCAGTGGCTAATGGAACATTGAAGTAAGGCAGTGGCTAATGGAACATTGAATTAAGGCAGTGGCTAATGGAACATTGATGTAAGGCAGTGGCTAATGGAACATCGAAGTAAGGCAGTGGCTAATGGAACATTGAATTAAGGCAGTGGCTAATGGAACATTGAATTAAGGCAATGGCTAATGGAACATTGAAGTAAGGCAGTGGCTAATGGAACATTGAATTAAGGCAGTGGCTAATGGAACATTGATGTAAGGCAGTGGCTAATGGAACATTGAATTAAGGCAGAGGCTAATGGAACATTGAATTAAGGCAGTGGCTAATGGAACATTGATGTAAGGCAGTGGCTAATGGAACATTGAATTAAGGCAGTGGCTAATGGAACATTGAATTAAGGCAGTGGCTAATGGAACATTGAATTAAGGCAGAGGCTAATGGAACATTGAATTAAGGCAGTGGATATGATTGTGTGGATATGATACATACACTACCATTCAAAAGTTTGGGGTCACTTAGAAAGCACATTTTTTGTCCATGAAATAACGTCAAATTGATCAGAAATACAGTGTAGACATTGTTCATGTTGTGAATGACTATTGTAGCTGGAAACAGCAGATTTTTTATGGAGTATCTTCATAGGTGTACAGAGGCCCATTATCAGCAACCTTCACTCCTGTGTTCCAATGGCACGTTGTGTTAGCTAATCCAAGTTTATCATTTTAAAAGTCTAATTTTTCATTAGAAAACCCTTTTGCAATTATGTTAGCACAGCTGAAAACTGTAGTGCTGATTAAAGAAGAAATAAAACTGGCCTTCTTTAAACTGGCCTTCTAGGCAGAGTTGCAAAGAAAAAGCCATATCTCAGACTGGCTAATAAAAATAAAAGATTAAGATGGGCAAAAGAACACAGACACTGGACAGAGGAACGCTGCCTAGAAGGCCAGCATCCTGTAGTCGCCTCTCACTGTTGACGTTGAGACTGGTGTTTTACGGGTACTATTTAATGAAGTTGCCAGTTGAGGACTTGTGAGGAGCCTGTTTCTCAAACTAGACACTCTAATGTACTTGTCCTCTTGCTCAGTTGTGCACCGGGGAGTCCAACTCCTCTTTCTATTCTGGTTACGGCCAGTTTGCGCTGTTCTGTGAAGGGAGTAGTACACAGCGTTGTACGAGATCTTCAGTTTCTTGGCAATTTCTCGCATGGAGTAGCCTTCATTTCTCAGAACAAGAATGGACTGGCAAGTTTCAGAAGAAAGTTATTCGTTTCTGGCCATTTTGAGCCTGTAATCGAACTCACAAATGCTGATGCTCCAGATACTCAACGAGACTAAAGAAGGCTAGTTTTTTTGCTTCTTTAATCAGCACTACAGTTTTCAGCTGTGCTAATGTAATTGCAAAATGATTTTCTAATGATCAATTAGCCTTTTAAAATGATCAACTTGGATTAGCTAACACAACGTGTCATTGAACACAGGAGTGATGGTTGATGATAACGGGCCTCGGTACACATATGTAAATGTTCCATAAAAATCAGCTGTTTCCAGCTACAAATAGTCGTTTACAACATTAATAATGTCTACACTGTATTTCTGATCAATTTGATGTTATTGAATGGAAGTGCTTTTCCTTCAAAATCAAATACATTTCTAAGGGACCCTAAACTTTTGAAAGGTAGTGTATAAGGGGAGGTGTGAGTCTGATAACAGTATAGGGTATGTATATAGGTTGCCTGGAAATAGATAAACAGACTTTCAATAGGGCATGGAAAAACATACTATTACCACTTCAGATAGTCTACAACATGTCAATATCTCTCTTTCTATGTGATCTTAGGCAACATTTTATATTTGTTTTTTATATCCAAAGAGCGATAATGATTGCCTCATATTCTGCGATTTTGCTTGCGTCGGCAGATTTTTTGCTTTGTATTAAGACTCAATGAACATTATTTATTTGAGTGTCGTTGTGCTTAAAGCTGATTGGTTGGATTTGTAGATATCTCGTTGCTGTTTATTATTTGGTGTCCTGTCTCACATGAAGAGATGCATTTCACCTCCGTGTCAGGCCTACCTCAAGTGAATCGCTGTGTATTTCAGAGAAATAAATCCCTGTTAGTTCTGGTTAAAGTTGGAATCTTAACACTGTTATACTCCCTCTGACATCATTGCACAACAGTACACGTGATAGAACAACGGAGTATGTACTACATTTTTTGACGCTCCTTTTCAAAGACAAAACTATAACACCTGTATTGGTACCGCCAGTGGCTCTGTTTCACCTTGCTCATATCTCAGCTTTAAGGTGAGGTCTATACTAATGTAAGACATTGACATACTTCAGCATTGGTGTCCACTGATGCCTGAGTTTCTGGATTTCTCATCCTATCCATGATTGTAAAAAAACATAAAGGTTTCTGCAAAGACACCTGAATGTATTTAATGATACAACTCACAGCCTCTGTGAAAGGACACACACACACACACACACACACACACACACACACACACACACACACACACACACACACACACACACACACACACACACACACACACACACACACACACACACACACACACACACACACACACACACACACACACACACACACACACACCATCTGTGTGGCATCAAGACTAGAACATAGGCAGAGCCAGGGAATGTGATGGCATCAAGACTAGAACACAGGCAGAGCCAGGGAATGTGATGGCATCAAGACTAGAACACAGGCAGAGCCAGGAAATCTGATGGCATCCAGATTAAAACACAGGCAGAGCCAGGAAATGTGATGGCATCAAGACTAGAACACAGGCAGAGCCAGGAAATCTGATGGCATCCAGATTAAAACACAGGCAGAGCCAGGGAATGTGATGGCATCAATACTAGAACACAGGCAGAGCCAGGGAATGTGATGGCATCAAGACTAGAACACAGGCAGAGCCAGGAAATGTGATGGCATCAAGACTAGAACACAGGCAGAGCCAGGAAATCTGATGGCATCCAGATTAAAACACAGGCAGAGCCAGGGAATGTGATGGCATCAAGACTAGAACACAGGCAGAGCCAGGAAATCTGATGGCATCCAGATTAAAACATAGGCAGAGCCAGGGAATCTGATGGCATCCAGACTAGAACACAGGCAGAGCCAGGGAATCTGCTTTCAACAGACAAACACTTCTGTGTCTCCAAAATCACTGGTGTCAGGAGGGAACAGGCAGCAGCTGATGGAAGAGTGCCCTTGTTACTCCTCACCCCATTCCAGAGAGTTAGAGAGAGGGAAGAGAAAGGAGAGAGGAGAGGATAGAGACTCGACAAGATGAATTATGCAAAGCTGTCAGAGCCGGCTATTGTTGGAGGTGCTGGCTGTGTTAAAGTGAGCCGGCCTGATCCCCACCACCCTCCATCACCACTTTCACGACTCCCTTGGCAAAGGACCGTACGGTCCCTGCAAAAACAAATAGAAAAGGGTGAGGCCACAGAGTGGAAGGATGGGAAGGGCAGCTAGCTTGGCATCGTGGTGGCAAGTGGAACATCTGGGAGAGGGGGACACGATGGAAACGATGGAACCATGTGTTTTTATTGGCTTTATTTACAGACTACAGAGTCAGGGGTTACGTCAGGTAGTAAACGATAACCATGTGTTTTTATTGGCTTTATTTACAGACTACAGGTGGTAATTACTGGCTTTTGGACCCAATCTTTTTTTTAAAGCCAATAAATGTAATAGTCGATCGGGAGAAAAAAACTATCTTATTACAAAATAATGCTTTTTGTTTATTGATGGAAATATCAGTCGATGGAAATACATTTGACCATCACGCTTATAGGTCTATAGGTTAATGTTCTTAAGTGGAATTACATTGGGGCGTGTGTATTTTCATTAGTCATCATTTATCTTATTTATCAAACACAACTATCACATGCGCACAGCATACAGAGCTTATTTTGAGCTTGAAACGTGTGATTTGATAAGACCAGTCATTGCACAACAATTCTAAATGCAATCGCATGGCCACGATTAAAAAGAGCTACTATTTTTATTTCTCAACTGGCAAATTGAAGGGCGCCTCCCATTTGCCATTCAAGTGCATAGTCAACGGTAGGCAGTCTATCACCATGCCACCCAATGTGAGCTGGAGGCAGTATGCATTTTCAAGACATATACTATTTTTTTTTAAAACCTGAACGTTTACTTCAGATTGTGAGGCATGTCTTTCCGTGTTTCAAAGTAGCCTAGGAACCATAGAAACGTAGAGGCAATTATTTTATAAAGACTTCCTCATATGCAGTTGAAACCAGCATTTTTCTCCTCTTATATTGGTTTTCAAATCAACTTTCTTTCGTTGTCTAGAAGCCAAAGGCACAATCCTAGTCATTTTAGAAACCCACCCTAGTTGCTGCATCTTTAGATTTCCCCTCTTGCTAAGTTTCCAACAGACATTTTTATCTCTGTCACATGTGGAACCGCTCGCATCAGATGTGCTGTTTAGAATGGTGTTTTCCCGCAAATTGCATTTTGGCAAATGTTTGTAAATGACATTTTATTGTCTGCTTCATTACAGGAATTGTGTGTTCTGTTAAGATGAATTACCATAATTTAAATGTGAATTCTGTCATTCTGAGCACCGTGGGTGGACTCCCTAATGGGTTACGCACCCAATGCATATGGGTCCCATAATTTCTCAAATGGCCGTTAAATTAAACTCTTCCCGGTCACATTGTCCGGCGCCTCATTTTCCTTACGGAAACCCTGGGTCAGGGGGTCTGAGTTAATATTTAGAACAGGCCTTCGGAAATGTAATTACTTGAACAAAGAGGGCTTCGGGAAGATTTGCCGTTTCAGCAGGGAAGTCTCCAGTGGCTACTCTACTCTCTCTTTGCAAAATGCTGTTTGTGCTTACGTCAGGAATGTGGGTCACATTGGTTGAAACCAATTTATTTGTCTGTATTGGCTCTGAGCCACGTCTGTGGTGGCTTCTCCTTTGGTCCTCTCATGTGAATCGTGAGTGTGAAGCAAAAAATTCCAACACACAATCCCTGATTTTGTGTCCAAACAAGAGAATTGAGCCTAGATCATAAAAGCTTATATTCTCGAAAACTATGTTACCAAATTGACATCAAGACATTGCTTGACACTATATTATATATATGGTGTATGGTTAATGCTTAGAAAAACATTGAGACTGTATATAACAGAATAAGCAGGTTTAGGAGGAACTGGCTGGGGAATCATAGACATGTGTAGTACTGTGCTACGCTACATGGATCATGGAGTGTCACTTCCCCCTGCCTCACTGCCTTGTCAACGTTCCCACTGTGCCACTATAATACTGCAGTGTCGGCTTTTCCTTCTTGAGGTCATGGGTGACTGGCTGTCTCAATCAACCATATTATCAAAGGTGACACATACCGACCAGAGGGTTAGCATCCTAACAAATCAAATGTATTTATATAGCCCTTCGTACATCAGCTGATATCTCAAAGTGCTGTACAGAAACCCAGCCTAAAACCCCAAACAGCAAGCAATGCAGGTGTAGAAGCACGGTGGCTAGGAAAAACTCCCTAGAAAGGACAAACCTAGGAAGAAACCTAGAGAGGAACCAGGCTAAGTGGGGTGGCCAGTCCTCTTCTGGCTGTGCCGGGTGGAGATTATAACAGAACATTGCCAAGATGTTCAAATGTTCATAAATGACCAGCATGGTCGAATAATAATAAGGCAGAACAGTTGAAACTGGAGCAGCAGCAGTATGTAGGACAGCTCTCAATCCGAATTGGGAGACGTGGGGATAATTGTTGGTGTATTGCGGTAAGGCACAACGTGAACATTATGTAGGTCTATTTGTGCTTTTGGTATCCAAGCAACGAAGTGGCTTAATCCTTAGATAAAACTTCCTTGAGTTCACAGCACAGCACACTACACCAGACAGCTTCTATGAGTATCTCCCTAGTGTCCTCAAAGCGTCCCCATGTACAGGAACTACCTTCATTACATTTTGATGAACTCCGAAAAATGTTGGCGTTAGTAACTTTGGATCCTCCTGAGGAAGGCAGTATGTGTTCACATTAAAGACGTGCCCGGTCGTTCACTTTGCTTTGTGAGAATCCGGCCCGCCACGACATTTCCCCATAACACACCCATGGGGACTTATAGCTGATTAGGACACTAATCTTATTCCCCCTGTTGGGTTGTCGGCGGCTCGACAGAAAAGGCTCTTAGCAATATCGTCTATCAGCCCCTGTGTATAAAGTCCATAAATCAGAACGGATCACAATCGGGGAGGTTTGTGGGTGAGTCCGTTCTTGGCCACTGCACAATAATCTTTGTAAATGTGGGTTAACATCTCCACTCTTGTCTCTGCGTTTGAAAGTGTCTTTTAAGATTCCATCTCTGCATAGAAAGAAAGAACAACCTGTCACCTAGTGAAAGGACTTCTCAGCAAAATTCTCAATAAAAACTTTGAGGTTGAGAAAAGAGATGGTGGTTGTGAGTGGGCTTACGGGTGGGGTTTGAGAGTTGGTGGGTGTGAGTGCGCTTACGGATGGGGCTTGAGAGTTGGTGGGTGTGAGTGGGCTTACGGGTGGGGTTTGAGAGGTGGTGGGTGGAGTGGATTTACGGGTGGGGTTTGAGAGATGGTGGTGGTGTGATTGGGCTCACGGGTGGGGTTTGAGAGGTGGTGGGTGGAGTGGGTTTATGGGTGGGGTTTGAGAGATGGTGGTGGTGTGATTGGGCTTACGGGTGGGGTTTGAGAGATGGTGGTGGTGTGATTGGGCTCACGGGTGGGGATTGAGAGGTGGTGGGTGTCAGTGGGCTTACGGGTGGGGTTTGAGAGGTGGTGGGTGTGAGTGGGAGCTTTTGAAGATTAAGTCGGGGGATTAGTGTTATCTGAGCTTCTCGTCTCTCCCCTCTCTGTTTTCTAGGTAGAGCCGAATGGGGCTAAGTGGACAGACAGACAGAAATACAGACGGATAGACAGAGGGACAGATTTACCAACGGCGTAAACCGGAGTGGAATATCCCAAAGCGAGCGTCTCAGGAGAGAAGGACACAGTATGCAGGCAGCATGGAACAGGTGAAGGAGCAGCAGCCTTTCTGCTCACTCTCCAAGAGCCAGAGAGAGAGAGACCGTGAAAGGGAGAGGGAACGGCGTCACACCGCATCATCAACAGACCAAGAAGGGGCCTGCCGTGTGCCAACCCAGAAGTCCTACAGCTCTAGCGAGACGCTGCAGGCCTACGACCATGACCCCGCCCGACTGCTGTTCTCAGGCCGAGTCAAGGAGATGGCCCACCAGGAGACCAATGACTACAGCAGGCCAGGTCAGTACAGCCACAGCCCTATTCCAATAATTATTATTCCAATAATAATGGTTCATAATAGGTCTGCTGTTTGGATATCATTTGTTTCATACGTGTACTTTTTAAACATACTTAATTAACTTGGGAACACATGGAGTTATATAGTATTATAGAATTCAAATTAATTGTCTGCTGTTGAGATCATTGACATAGGAAAGATAGATAGAGAGATACTATATTAGTAAGTTTATCATTCTTTCATAGGGCCTCCCATGGGTTTCCTTGAAAACTTTATCTTGGTAATGCATGATCCATTAACCAGCATTCATAGTTCGTCATTTGAGGTTTGTATTACTCCATGATGAACAGTAGAGCTCTTTTCAATCTGTGCAGTATGTACAGATCCAAACGAAATGATCGCGCTCCACTTGACGTACCGTTGATAATTACCCATTGAACTGCTGAGCAAATAACCCACCGTTGTAATTGGTTGTTGGCAATTGGTAGGAAATGTTCATAATAAGAAAAAAGTTGGTTGGTTTATTTTAGTGTCATAGACGATTCTTGATTTTCTAAAATTGCATATTTTATGGCATATTTCTCATTGATGTCTGCTAATTGGCGCCAACTGGAAATGAATTGCATTCTAATTAGGCTGTGGGAATAATGTTCATTTCCCCTTTATTTCTAGATCAAATTACAACCTATAATGAAAAGGTAATGAGCGATTAGACTTATTATCACTTCAATTATCAATAATTGTTATCTACACATTTCAAAGTTGTTTCTGTTTTTAAAAGTAAATTCACACCTTAAGTCAAATGTATAGTTTAAGGTTATTAATTGTCTTTTGAAGTTTTTAACACATGACATACAATATTGTCAAAGTCCGGAATCGCTCCCCTGCAGTTTTTTCTTTAAAATGTTCTTTGTCAATTTCGCTTGTTTAAATGTTTTCTGCCATGAAATAACCAGTAAACTAAATCAAATGACAGTTTTAAATGAATTTCATCATTGCTAATTTACTTACATTAATCTTGCTCCCTGTCTTGTCTGCACTAATGATATTTCTATATTAATGTGGATAAAATACATGTCTGGAATCTTATGCAGCATGACATTACATTCTCTATTATTCAGCTAGCTGAATACATTTTTTTTTATAGAATGACTTTGAATGTATATATGAAAACATATATATCGATAAATATATACACTGAACAAGATTTTCCATCCAAACTTGTTTTAGTTCTGTCCACGCATTTAGAAATATAAATTCAGTGAAAAGTACATTAATTGTAGATTTTTGCTGTTTACTTCAGATTACATTCTTTTTTCTAAATCCAGCATTGACATCCTGTAAATTCCTTTGCATCTCTGTTTTTCACCATTTTGTTTCTCTATTAAATCAACACTTTAGATCCAGATTTACAAACAATTTAGACACAGAATTGTGGAACTCTTTCAATTTACAAAAAAATAATAATTTGGGTAGTTGTACAATGAGTGGGAGTCTCTTTTCTCTGAGTACGCACCCACAGTTTTTAAGGAACTCAGTCTGGCTTTCAACGGACTCTTGAAAGTTGTAATAGTAGAATGCACAAGGTGCAATTTGGAAATTGGGTCGTGCATCATCAGTTTTCCTCTTGTCATTGCATACATTAGAGAGCTATTTATAACTTGTCAGAAATGTCCAGATCAACAAGCCCATGTCAGCTAACGTTTTTTTAGGCCATAGATTTTGCTGTAACGTTCAAGTCACTCAAATATCACATGAATACACGTTAGACATGGCAACATGAATAGAATTGCAAGAGAATGGACTTTAAAACTGCAAAATGTTCACTGCCCAGCTTGACAAAATGTGTAGAATTGCAGGAAATAAGGTTTAAACCTGCAAAATGTTCTCTCCGCCAACAAGAGGGGTATGAACAGTTTGTGTCAAACCGTGCTTGTGCCCATAGAAATAGGCGTGGCGCGCGTGCACGGTGGGGGGGATGTTGTTTTCAGCAGAAGTCCTATCATCTTCCATCTTACTTGAATGTACAGTATGTCTGTTGTGACTTGTCTTCTGATTTACTGGTTGGCTTTTATTTTTGTGAGGCTTCTATTTGAGTTAAGCCTACTGCCCTTCTAAGAACAGACATTTTAAGAATCACAAAAATATTTAAGCTACACATGTTGGCAAAATGGCAGTCATTGTAAATAAGGATTTGTTCTTAACTGACTTGCCTCGTTAAAAATAAAACAAAACGTCCGCACCAGATATTCTGGGTTTGGGATTGGGGTTTGATAACATTGTTAAATTATAGGCCTGCTATTTGGTTTTGTCTGTACAGGACAGGCCTTCTCGCTGAGGCAACTTGGGATATGTGAGGCCTCCACACGCAGAGGCCTGGCCCTCTGCCCTGAAACGGGCCTCTCGCACCCCCTTGGTAGCTACTCCAGAGGAACAGTCCCCACAAAGAATAATGAGCACACATCTCCGGAACGTACCATGGCTCTCTGGGGCAGGGGTGCCAAGTCAGGCCAAAGCTCATGCCTGTCTAGTCGCTCCAACTCGGCCATTACCCTGACAGACACCAAAATGGACAATAAGTCGGACAACGAAATTGGTGAGTCTGCCACACCTCTATTTGTTAATTGTGATCCCCTTATTCCTGTTTTTGTGGAGGTTTAAGTATGAAGTTAATCGCACAACAAATGTGCAAACTAGTAAGCATTGTACCGGTAATATTTCATTGGTGCTCAGGAAATCTCTTTCATTGGTGGAAGCGATAAGCGGTGGATTCTGATTGGGCATGTGCAGCTGCTGTTTGGGGATAAAAGGCATGTTTCATGGCCTCTTGTGGATAAGAATTTGGTCTTCCAATTGAGTGTTTGGTAGTCACCTGGTCATCTCCACATGGAAGCAATGGAGTTTGATCAAGTTTCCCCTTGGGCTAGTGTGTAATCAAAGATAGCTTTGTAAAGCGTCGGTCAGAGATTTCGCATAGAAATTCCACAGTAGTTGAACGAGCACACACAATAGCTGATTTAAGAAGGTTCAATGGTTTGAAGTGCAAATTTGATCATGCTCGAAACCCAAAACTTAAGACTGTGGTATTCTTTTGAAGGAAGATCTTCTGTGCATCAAATGCGGGATAAAAAAGATATACATTTCTGTTTATACTTATCAATATTGCTTTAAGTGATAAATGACTCTTTCATTTTGATTTAGAAAGGGTTTGTACTCAAACAAAAAGCGGTCTATACAGCTATCTAAAAACACAGTTATTTTGTTGCTTTTGTTGTGTATAGAATGTGAGGCACTTTCAGTGTATAATATTCCTTGCAGTGATAACTTTTAAACTTTTTATCCGGCATTCGTCAATGACTTTACAAAAAGTACAATGTTTTGCCTCCAACTTTGTGATGTTATTGTCTATTACTTATTTATTCATGTCGTTGTGCTATTATATTTTCTACACATCAGCCATGGTCTCAAATTTGTTCTTAGAGCAGTTTTGACAACTTTTGCTGCTGTTAAGCTAATTTGAGGAATACTTTTACCTTTAATGCTCTCAAAAAGCATTGAAAATATATTTACCATAGTGGTATGTGTTGTCATCTCATATGTTTGCTATCGCCATACTTTTCAATAAGCATTACCAAAAGTACAGAAGAAAGAGAGATAGTAGTGGATTATCCAAGAATTATCCACAGACTTTCAACTGGCCAGAACATATAGAAAGGTCACATGGTACAAAGGAAATATTTTGTGTTCAGAGCAAGCAATTTATATTTCGGTCATGTTCCAGAGAGATATTCCATACCACACTTGAGACGTAGATCTGAGACGTGGATCTTTCGCCTCTCTTAAGTGCCTTTTTTCCTTATATAACATTATTTTGTTTTATTATAGTCTCCAACTACTTTGTGACTACTACTGATGTAAAAAGGGCTTTATAAAATACATTTGCATTTGATTGGATGGAAAAACGTGTGGAAAATAAATTGATGCAAGGCTAGTGATCGGAAGGATTAATGCTCGCACCAAAGTCAACATCTGCTTGTTCACACACTTCAATTTCTGTGTCCTCATCTAGTTTTTTAAAGCCCCACATTATTCATGTGACGCCATATAATGTCATTCCAAATAACTCATTGATGACGTGTAATGGGAGTAAAATAAGACATTCAAGGCACCTAACAAGGTGTTTTCTTATCTACATCACTTTTCCTCCATGTTTGTTGCAACTGTTACATGCGATCTCTGTGGCTCAGAAAGCGCATTGGAGTTAGCTGGCTTCAAAAGGCTCTGACCTGGCCTCCTACCCCCACTACCCCCCGCAGCCTCTCTCCTTTGGAGTCTCTTTTGGAGATGTCTGGAGTGCTGCCGCTCATTTGTTCTTGTTAGTGCGACTCCCCGCTGTGACTTTTATCTCGCCCAATTTCCACCCTATTATTTTAATCATAGGGAAAATAAGCAATACGTGCCACATCTTGTTCGCAGGTAGCTAAGCTACCACCCGTTAAGAAGGCGCGGAAAGATGCCCAGAGTTCTCGAATTTTAATTAAACCCTAACCACGGGTAACTTTTCCGTCACTTGTGCTTGTTTGTTCGTTTGTAGCTTAACCTTATTTGGATGTTTCGTTGTGAATGATAAGAGGTTCAGATCTTGACGTGTCATGCACTAATCAACAGCTACATTGTTGATTTGTTATCGTGTTATCCTTATCTTGTATCAGATGGCTACTTTAATTTTCAACTTGAGCAAAGGGGAAAAAGTAATCCTTTAATACTGCTTTAGATCTCATTCTTTCTCTCTTTTTGTCATGAAGCATTGCACTTTCGACTTTCACTATTTAATGAAGCAGCTAAGAGGAATTACCCATCCAAAGGTTTCCATCAACTGAATATGCATGTGAAAGCCGTTACAAAGGGGCGTTCAGCTCCACTTATTCATAAATGAACTCAATATTTCATTGTAATTTGCACCGTTCTGGGCAGTCAGACACAGAAGACTACTACAGTCTTGGCAGACTGTCGGGCTATAGCATCTGCAACTGTTAATAACTGCCTGATCCAAGAGAAAGAAGACTAAGATTAAAGACTGTGTCTTTGCTGGCTGTGTTTCATTCCAAAAGAATCCAGAGAATTTAGGTCCAGATTGACAGATTTACTTTGTTGGTTGTGATGTTGGTTGTTTTGTTGGTTTGGGATGTTGGTTGTTTTGTTGGTTTGCGATGTTGGTGGTTTTGTTAGTTGGGATGTTGGTTATTTTGTTGGACTGTTGTGTTGGCCCTGATGATGGGTTATTGTCTGTTCAGCGTCTAATAACAGTGAACAAATTGATTGAGACAATTGTGCCGAATCGTACCCTGTCGACAACAAATCCAATGCCTTCTGATCCGATGTCCTCAAGAGCATTTTAACAGCTGTTTTAACATATTATTAATGCTATGTGTCTGTGACATTTCATCAGTGCAAAAATTGCAAAAGAAGTCCAATTTATCCAAACAATGAAGACAGCCACCAAAGACAGTTTTACACACCACTCTCAAATAGAGTATAACTCCTGGCTGCTTTGTGTGAACCCTTCCAGTAAAAGGTTAATTGAATTACACGAGAAGACATTGTAACATGCAGTGCAGCACAGCACACACCAGAGAGCTGTGGGTTTATGAAAGCACCTCACAGATACACACACATACACTAACACACACACACACTAACACACACACACACACACACACACACACACACACACACACACACACACACACACACACACACACACACACACACACACACACACACTTGAGAGTCTAACAAACAAAGGTTACACACCATCTGTCAACTCCTGCCTCAGATCCGCATCACATCATGATTACAGTGGAATCATTCTATTGATCATGGAAAATAAAAACACCCTCACACTGCCTATATAATTCAATATGGCCTAAGTTGTGAATATACAGAATAAGTAAAACCTTTAGTTTGGTCAAAGGCTCTGAACATCTGTGACGTTTTTGAAGAAGAGCTGAGAACGCATCAGTGTGTTTGAGCCACAGACCCTAGTGGCCTGAGTGCCGGCCACGTCCAACTCTTGTTATTTTCTCCTCTCCTGGTCCCATTGACTGCTCCCTCTCAGAAGAGTTGCCTTTATCTTTTGTCGGACCGTGTCAATGTATGTAGGACACTGGCTGCGTGATGTGTGTACAGCGCAGAGGTGTCATGGGGGTAACATGCTCATCCATCAACTGAACCCACACTTCTTTCTATTTTGGTGGAAGACAGAGAGAGCTTGGTGTGGAAGATTTCCTTGCTGTTTCATTGGGTAAAGGGTCAATTCCATTGGATCTAAACTTCTGTTACTTATTTGATAAGACTTGACTCATTTCTTTTTAACTCCTAGTGGAGAATAATTTATGCCCAATTCATACCTTGACGACCTCTTTTCTAAAATAGTTTTCAATTCATCCTGTGTGGTTACAGAGGAATTGAACCTGGCCTTGTTGTCCAAACCGATTGCGCTTGCCATTGTTGGTTAGCCGTTGGTAAGCAAAACATGCCATTGAGCTTGCCATTGTTGGATTGCCTTTGGTAAGCAGTTGCATACACCAGACCAGACTGCACAACATGCTATTATAATTAAGACCTACTCTAGCATTGTCAATTACCAGACCTGCTATTGACTGTACTATATAGAAAGGGCTCATTTCATTTCAATAGGCAGCCTGATGGAGTAGCTGTATTAGCCTCCAACATGGAAACAGTTAGGGGTCTATTTCTCAACACATGGCAACGGATTAGGCTGCGTGTTGAGGCTGTGGTGTATATAGAACTGTCTCAGAGCTACTTGTCCTTTTCCTTTCTTTTCAACAGAATTAGAATCATTAGCATCTACTCAAGTGTAACATCATGTTCCTTGAATAATACAATGCAGAGCTAATTTTTATCGTTGGTGGCTTTTCCCCTGTTGATACACTGTGTTTTATTGCTGGAGCAATCTTAGCTTTTGTAGACATCAGATCAAATCAAACGCTACGGGTTAAGACTACTTGTCAAACTTGCCAAATCACATTGATGCTTATTGACGCTCCTATGTCGACTATATGTTTTGAATGACAACTCTTCTCCGATGAGCTCAGATATTGAAAAGGAAGGAAAAATGGTTGACAAGCCATTATAATACTGTGTGTATCCCTGTAAATAAGATGGGAATTTATGGAAACATAAAAGCAGCTATAAAGAGTGAAAATAAAAATAAAAATAATTATTCTATGGTATGTTTTAAACATGAGTCACATGAGGGAAACTCACATTAAGATCAGTCTAATAGTCAGAGGACATGCATGCTGTGAATATGCATGCTAGGGGTGTGAACGTTTTAATGTTTCAGCGAAATTGGGATCCTTAATGTTAAGTGCCCAGAAACCTGCTCATTTTATTCTCTGTTCGAAACGTGCTAGACGATCAGTTCATATAGCCTTTAGCTGGTCCCTTATCCTACTTCTCCTCTGTTCCTCTGGTGATGTGGAGCTTAATCCAGGTCCTGCAGTGCCTAGCTCCACTCCCACTCCCCAGGTGCTCTCATTTGTTGACTTCTGTAATCGTAAAAGCCTTGGTTTCATGCATGTTAACATTAGAAGCCTACCCCCTAAGTTTGTTTAAAAACTTCTTATGGAGGTGGTCCCTGCACAGGGATAGCTCAGCGGAAATTTCAGAGCGCCACCTATAGTACTTGAGTATAGTACTCGATAAATCTCAAACTTTCATAAAAATACACATGCAAGGTACTGAATTAAATCTACACTCGTTGTGAATCTAGCCACCAAGTCAGATTTGTAAAATGCTTTTCGGCGAAAGCATGAGAAGCTATTATCTGATAGCATGCACCCCCCAAAATACCAGCACGACACGTAAACAACAGATTTTTCGGTAGCCGGCGCTACCCAAAACGCAGAAATAAAATATAAAACATTCATTACCTTGGACGAGCTTCTTTGTTGGCACTCCTATATGTCCCATAAACATCACAATTGGGTCTTTTTCCCGATTAAATCCGTCATTGTATACCCAAAATGTCATTTGCTGAAGGCCAGTCTGATGCTGCAAAAAGTCCATTTACAAGACGCAACGTCACTTTTTAAAATTACAAAAGTCGCCTATAAACTTTTACAAATCACTTCAAACAACTTTTCTAAACCAACTTTAGGTATTAATAAACGTTAATGATGTATCAAATTGATCACGGGGCGATCTGTATTCGATAGCAGCAAGTCTGGAAATCATCGTCCATTTTTTCAGTTTCACAACATACTGTGGTGCGCCTCAAGAAAGGAGGGGCTTATTCGTGTTGTACCAAGGATAAATTAATCTGAAAATGACAGCAATGGCGACATCGTGTGGAAGCTGTAGGCGTTTATAGGGGGTCCTCATTTATTTTAGGTCGCCTTTAACAATACATTGAATGGCTGACGAATATTTTTGTTTTGTTTTTGGTAAACAGTTTTACCAGGGATTTTTACTCCTAAACACGTTCTGTTATAGCCACAGACCCGATTTAACCAGTTTTAGAAACTTCAGAGTGTTTTCTATCCACACATACTTATCATATGCATATACTATATTCCTGGCATGAGTAGCAGGACTTTGAAATGTTGCGCGATTTTTAACAAAAAGCTGCGAAAATTCACATCATCCATAACAGGTTTTAACTCGCAGCTTTAGCACACTCTGCCAACCTGGATCTCTTAGCTGTGTCTGAATCCTGGCTTAGAAAAACCACCAAAAACCCTGAAATCTCCATCGCTAAATATAACACTTCCCGCCAAGTTAGAACTGCCAAAGGGGGCGGTGTTGCAATCTACTGCAAAGATAGCCTGCAGAGTTCTGTATTACTATCCAAGTCTGTACCCACACAATTCGAGCTTCTACTTCTAAAAGTTCACCTTTCCAGAAACAAAACTCTCACTGTTGACGCTTGCTATAGACCTCCCTCTGCCCCCAGCTGTGCCCTCGATACCATATGTGAATTGATTGCCCCCATCTATCTTCTGAGCTCATGCTACTAGGTGACCTAGGACATGCTTAACACCCCGGCCATCCTACAATCTAAGTTTGATGCCCTCATTCTCATACAAATTATCAATGAACCTACCAGGTACAACCCAAAATCCGTAAACACGGACACACTCATAGATGTCATCCTAACTAACTCGCCCTCCAAATACACCTCTGCTGTTTTCAATCAAGATCTCTGCGATCACTGCCTCATCTGTAATGGGTCTGCGACCAAACGACCACCCCTCATCACTGTCAAACGCTCCCTAAAACACTTCTGCGAGCAGGCCTTTCTAGTCGACCTGGCCGGGGTATCCTGGAATGACATTGACCTCATCGCTTCAGCAGATGATGCCTGGCTATTCTTTAAAAGTGCCTTCCTCACCATCTTAAATAAGCATGCCCCACACAAAAAATGTAGAACTAGGAATAGATATAGTCCTTGGTTCACTCCAGAACTGTCTGCCCTTGACCAGCACAAAAACATCCTGTGGCGTTCTGCATTAGCATCGAATAGCCCCCGTGATATGCAACTTTTCAGGTAAGTTAGGAACAAATATACACAGGCAGTTAGAAAAGCTAAGGCTAGCTTTTTCAAACAGAAATTTGCATCCTGTAGTACTAATTCAAAAAAGTTCTGTGACACTGTAAAGTCCATGGAGAATAAGAGCACCTCCTCCCAGCTGCCCACTGCTCTGAGGCTAGGAAACACTGTTACCACTGATAAATCCACTATAATTGAGAATTTCAATAAGTATTTCTCTACAGCTGGCCATGCGTTCCAACTGGCTACCCCTACCCCGGTCAACTGCCCGGCACCCTCCACAGCAACCCGCCAAAGCCCCACCATTTCTCCTTCACCCAAATCCAGATAGCTGATGTTCTGAAAGAGCTGCAAAATCTGGACCCATACAAATCTGGACCCATACAAATCAGCCAGGCTAGACAATCTGGACAATCTGGATCTATTTACCTACCTCATCCCCATACTGTATTTATTTATTTATCTTGCTCCTTTGCACACCAGTATCTCTACTTGCACATTCATCTTCTGCACATCTACAATTCTAGTGTTTAATTGCTATATTGTAATTACTTCGCCACGATGGCCTATTTATTGCCTGAACTTACCTCATTTGCACTCACTGTATATAGACTTTTTCTTTTCTTTTGTTCTACTGTATTATTGACTGTATGTTTAGTTTATTCCTGTATACCTGTGTACTTTATACCTGTACATAGCCCATCTATAATTTAGCCCAAATAACTACCTCTTCCCCTACTGTATTTATTTATTTATTTAGCTCCTTTGCACCCCATTATTTCTATTTCTGCTTCGCACATTCTTCCCACTGCAAATCTACCATTCCAGTGTTTTAATTACTATACTGTATTTACTTCGCCACCATGATCTTTTCTTTGCCTTTACCGCCCTTATCTCACCTCATTTGCTCACATCGTACATAGACTTGTTTATACTGTATTATTGACTGTATGTTTGTTTTACTCCATGTGTAACTCTGTGTTGTTGTTTGTGTCGAACTGCTTTGCTTTATCTGTCACGTTCTGACCATAGTTCTTTTGTGTTTTCCTTGTTTTAGTGTTGGTCAGGACGTGAGCTGGGTGGGCATTCTATGTTGTATGTCTAGTTTGTCTATTTCTATGTTTGGCCTGATATGGTTCTCAATCAGAGGCAGGTGTTAGTCATTGTCTCTGATTGGTAACCATATTTAGGTAGCCTGTTTTGTGTTGGGTTTTGGTGGGTGGTTGTTTCCTGTCTTTGTGTTCGCTGCACCAGATAGGACTTTTTCGGTTTTGCCACGTTTGTTATTTTGTATTTGTGTAGTGTTCACGTTATCGTCTTTCATTAAACATGTTGAACACGAACTACGCTGCATTTTGGTCCTCCTCTCCTTCGACGGAAGAAAGCCGTGACAGAATCACCCACCAAAACAGGACCAAGCAGCGTGGTGACAGGCAGCGGCAGGAGGAGCAGCGCAATCAGGACTTCTGGACTTGGGAGGAGATCCTAGACGGGAAAGGACCCTGGGCACAGCCAGGAGAATATCGCCGCCCCAAAGAAGAGCTTGAGGCAGCGAAGGCAGAGAGGCGCTGGTATGAGGATGGAGCACGGCGGTGCGGATGGAAGCCCGAGAGTCAGCCCCAAAAATGTATTGGGGGGTGGCACACAGGAAGTGTGGCGAAGCCAGATAGGAGACCTGCGCCAACTTCCTGTGCTTACCGGAGGGCGAGAGAGACCGGGCAGGCACCATGTTATGCTGTGGAGCACACGGTGTCCCCAGTGCGGGTGCATAGCCCGGTGCGGTACATACCAGATCCTTGTAACGGCCGGGCTAGAGTGGGCATCGAGCCAGGTGCCATGAAGCCGGCTCTACGCATCTGGTCTCCAGTGCGCCTCCTTTGGCCGGCGTACATGGAGCCAGCCTTACGCATGGTGTCCCCGGTTCACCTGCATAGCCCAGTGCGGGCTCTGGCGGCTCCTTGCAGACTGGTGGCTCTGGCGGCTCCTTGCAGACTGGCGGCTCTGACGGCACTGGCAGGGCGACCGGGAGCATTCAACCAGGTAAGGTTGGGCAGGCTCGGTCCTCAAGAGCTCCACTGCGCCTGCACGGTCCGGTCTATCCAGTGCCACCTACACGGACCAGCCCTCCGGTGGCAGCCCCCGCACCAGGCTTCCTGTGCGTGTCCAGAGCCCAGTACTCCCTGTTTCCCTTCCCCGCACTCACCCTGAGGCCAGTCAGCCAGGATCCGGCAGTCAGCCAGGATGCACCAGAGCCGCCAGTCAGCCAGGATCCGCCAGAGCCGCCATTCAGCCAGGATCCGCCAGAGCCGCCATTCAGCTAGGATCTGCCAGAGCCGCCATTCAGCCAGGATCCGCCAGAGCTGCCATTCAGCCAGGATCCGCCAGAGCCGCCATTCAGCCAGGATCCGCCAGAGCCGCCATTCAGCCAGGATCCGCCAGAGCCGCCATTCAGCCTGGATCTGCCAGAGCCGTCAGTCAGCCAGAAGCTGCCACGTTTGTTATTTTGTATTTGTGTAGTGTTCACATTATCGTCTTTCATTAAACATGTTGAACACGAACTACGCTGCATTTTGGTCCTCCTCTCCTTCGACGGAAGAAAGCCGCTACATTATCTTGGCCAGGTCGCAATTGTAAATGAGAACTTGTTCTCAACTAGCCTACCTGGTTAAATAAAGGTGAAATAAATCAATAAAAATAAAACATGTAGTAGAAAGGTCAATGTAACGTAGAGGAAATAGAGCCATTGAGATGATTGATGACAGTGACCAGGGAGGACAGTGTCACTTTCATTGTCAAACTCATTATATTATTATTATATAGTCCTCCTCTTCTCATATTCTATTTATTTTCAAGTACAGCCCAGCAGAAACACTCAATCATATGAACATTCACTCACTCACGCCCACACAAACTTTAGCACATGCACACACACATACTGTACACACAATGAGTGATACGGAACATCTTTAATCCTTAAATGTGAAGAATCTCTATTCTCCTTGACTGTATAACGCTTCTTACAATGTACAAAACATCCCACGGCTATATATACTGAACAGAAATATAAACATTTCAACGATTTTACTGAGTTACATTTCATATAAGGAAATCAGTCAATTGAAATACATTCATTAGGCCCTGATCTATGGATTTCACATGACTGGGCAGGGGCACAGCCAATCAGAATTAGTTTTTCGCCACAAACTGGCTGTACAAAAATCATTCTCAGTTTCATTAGCTGCCCGGGTGGCTGGTCTCAGATGATCCGTCAGGTGAAGAAGCTAGATGGGGAGGTCCTGGGCTCGCGTGGTTACAAGTGGTCTGTGGTTGTGAGGCCATTTGGACGTACTGCCATATTCTAAAAAATGATCTTCTATCAAGGCTTTCCACTAGACATTGCAACATTGCTGCGGTGCGGGGACTTGCTTCTATTCAGCCACAAGAGCATTAATGAAGTCGGGCACTGATGTTGGGCGATTAGGCCTGGCTCGCAGTCGGCATTGTATTTCATCTCAAAGGTGTTCGATGGGGTTGAGATCAGGGCTCTGTGCAAGCCAGTCAAGTTCTTCCATGCCAATCTCGAGAGATCATTTCTGTATGGACCTCGCTTTATGCACACGGGCATTGTCATGCTGAAACAGGAAAGAACCTTCCCCAAACTGTTGCCAAAGAGTTGAAAGCACAGAATTGTCTAGAATGTCATTATATGCGGTAGCATTAAGATTTCCCTTCAATGGAACTAAGTGGCCTAGACTGAACCATGAAAAACATCCCCAGACTATTATTCTTTCTCCACTAAACATTACAGTTGGCACAATGCATTCAGGCAGGTAGCATTCTCCCGGCATCCGCCAAACCCAGATTTGTC
Source organism: Oncorhynchus mykiss (assembly GCF_057628025.1). Taxonomy (NCBI): domain Eukaryota; kingdom Metazoa; phylum Chordata; class Actinopteri; order Salmoniformes; family Salmonidae; genus Oncorhynchus; species Oncorhynchus mykiss. The sequence goes on from NC_143035.1 coordinate 17,777,189, forward strand.
CGTTGGACTGCCAGATGGTGAAGCGTGATTCATCACTAGAGAGAACGTGTTTCCACTGCTCCAGAATCCAATAGCGGCGAGCTTTACACCAATCCAGCCAACACTTAGCTTTGCGCATGGTGATCTTAGGCTTGTGTGCGGCTGCTCGGCCATGGAAACCCATTTTGTGAAGCTTCCGACGAACAGTTATTTTGCTGACGTTTCTTCCAGAGGCAGTTTGGAACTCGGTAGTGAGTGTTGCTACTGAAGACAGATGATTTTTACATGCTACATGCTTCAACACTCGGCGGCCAGTTCTGTAAGCTTGTGTGGCCTACCACTTCGCAGCTGAGCCGTTGTTACTCCTAGACGTTTCCACTTCACAATAGCAACACTTACAGTTGACCGGGCAGCTCTAGCAGGGCAGAAATTTGACTAACTGACTTGTTGGAAAGGTGGCATCCCATGAAGGTGTCACGTTGAAAGTTACTGAGCTCTTCAGTACAGGCCATTCTACTGCCAAGTTTGTCAATGGAGATTGCATGTTTGTGTGCTCAATTTTATACATCTGTCATAAACTGGTGTGGCTGAAATAATTTAATCCACTAATTTGAAGGGTTGTCCATCTACTTTTGACCATGCAGTGTGTATATACTGTATGTATATACGTGTGTGTGTGTGTGTGTGTGTGTGTGTGTGTGTGTGTGTGTGTGTGTGTGTGTGTGTGTGTGTGTGTGTGTGTGTGTGAGTGTGTGTGCGTGTGTGTGTGTTTGTCAAGGGGTCTGAATACTTTCCGAAGGCACTGTACATCCTTGAATTTTTCCACATTTTGTTGTGCTACAGTCTGAATTTAAAATGTATTATATTTATTGTTTTATCACTGGCCTACACACAATACCCCATATTCTCAAAGTGGAATTATGTTTTTCAAAAAAAAAATATAGAAATGAATGAAAAGCTGAAATGTCTTGACTCATTATGTTTTCTAAGCCTTTGTTATGAAAAGCCTAAATAAGTTCAGGAGTAAAAAGGGGCTTGTCAAGTCACATAATAAGTAGCATGGACTCACTCTGTGTGCAATAATAGTGTTTAACATGATTTTTGAATGACTACCTCATGTCTGTACCCCACACATACTGTAAGGTCCCTCAGTCGAGCAGTGAATTTCAAACACAGATTCAACCACAAAGACCACAAAGGTTTTCCAACGCCTCACAAATAAGGTACATATTTTGTAGATGGGTATAAAAAAACAGACATTTAATATCCCTTTGGGCATGGTGAAGTCATTCATTACACTTTGGATGGGGGATCAACACACCCAGTCACTACAAAGATACAGGCGTCCTTCCTATCTCAGTTGCCGGACAGCAAGGAAACCGCTCAGCGATTTCACCATGAGGCCAATGGTGACTTTAAAACCGTTACGGAGTTTAATGGCTGTGATAGGAGAAAACTGGGATGGATCAACAACATTGTAGTTACTCCCCAATACTTACCTAATTGATAGAGTGAAAAGAAAGAAGCCTGTAGATGATAACAAATATTCCAAAACATGCATACTGTTTGCAACAAGGCACTAAAGTAATACTGCAAAAAATGTGGCAAAGCAATTCACTTTTTGTCCTGAATACAAAGTGTTATGTTTGGAGCAAATCCAATACAACCCATTACTTAGTACCACTCTCCATATTTTCAAGCGTAATGGTGGCTGCATCATTTATGAGTATTCTTGTAATCGTTATGGACTGGGGAGTTTTTCAGGATAAAAAAATACATGGAATGGAACTAAGCACAGGCAAAATCCTAGAGGAAAACCTGGTTCAGTTTCAACCAGACACTGGGAGATTCATCTTTCAGCTGGACAATTACCTAAAATGCAAAACCAAATCTACACTGGAGTTGCTTACCAAGAAGACAATGAATGTTGCTGAGTGGCCGAATTACAGTTTTGACTTAAATCTGCTTGAAAATCTATGAACAACAAAATGTGAAATAAGTCAAGGGGTATGAATACTTTCTGAAGGCACTGTATATTTGTGTGTGTGTGTATATATATATATATATATATATATATATATATATATATATATATATATATATATATATATATATATATATATATATATATATATATAATATCATCATCGGCCACAATTGGTGGCTGACTAAATACTTTTTGCCCCAATGTGTGTGTGTGTGTATATATATACATATACACACACACACACAGTGGGGCAAAAAGTATTTAGTCAGCCACCAATTGTGCAAGTTCTCCCACTTAAAAAGATGAGAGAGGCCTGTAATTTTCATCATAGGTACACTTCAACTATGACAGACAAAATGAGAAAAAAATCCAGAAAATCACATTGTATGATTTTTTATGAATGTATTTGCAAATTATGGTGGAAAATGAGTATTTGGTCAATAACAAAAAATGTATCTCAATACTTTGTTATATACCCTTTGTTGGCAATGACAGAGGTCAAACGTTTTCTGTAAGTCTTCACAAGATTTTCACACACTGTTGCTGGTATTTTGGCCCATTCCTCCATGCAGATCTCCTCTAGAGCAGTGATGTTTTGAGGCTGTTGCTGGGCAACACAGACTTTCAACTCCCTCCAAAGATTTTCTATGGGGTTGAGATCTGGAGACTGGCTAGGCCACTCCAGGACCTTGAAATGATTCTTACGAAGCCACTCCTTCGTTGCCCGGGCGGTGTGTTTGGGATCATTGTCATGCTGAAAGACCCAGCCACGTTTCATCTTCAATGTCCTTGCTGATGGAAGGTTTTCACTCAAAATCTCACGATACATGGCCCCATTCATTCTTTCCTTTACACGGATCAGTCGTCCTGGTCCCTTTGCAGAAAAACCCAAAGCATGATGTTTCCACTGCAGGATTTGAGTCCCTGGCGGCGTAGTGTGTTACTGATGGTAGGCTTTGTTACTTTGGTCCCTACTCTCTGCAGGTCATTCACTAGGTCCCCCCGTGTGGTTCTGGGATTTTTGCTCACCGTTCTTGTGATCATTTTGACCCCACGGGGTGAGATCTTGCGTGGAGCCCCAGATCGAGGGAGATTATCAGTGGTCTTGCATGTCTTCCATTTCCTAATAATTGCTCCCACAGTTGATTTCTTCAAACCAAGCTGCTTACCTATTGCAGATTCAGTCTTCCCAGCCTGGTGCAGGTCTACAATTTTGTTTCTGGTGTCCTTTGACAGCTCTTTGGTATTGGCCATAGTGGAGTTTGTAGTGTGACTGTTTGAGGTTGTGGACAGGTGTCTTTTATACTGATAACAAGTTCAAACAGGTGCCATTAATACAGGTAACGAGTGGAGGGCAGAGGAGACTCTTAAAGAAGAAGTTACAGGTCTTTGAGAGCCAGAAATCTTGCTTGTTTGTAGGTGACCAAATACTTATTTCCCACCATAATTTGCAAATAAATTCATTGAAAATCCTACAATGTGATTTTCTGGATTTTTTTCTTCTCATTTTGTCTGTCATAGTTGAAGCCCACCTATGATGAAAATTACAGGCCTCTCTCATCTTTTTAAGTGGGAGAACTTGCACAATTGGTGGCTGACTAATTACTATTTTGCCCCCACTATATATATTCCTGACAATGACATTGCTCATCCTGACATTTCTTAATTTCTTTATTTTTAACTTTTTGGACAATGTGTGTATAGTTTTGTATTGCTAGGTATTACTGCACTGTTGGAGCTAGAGACAAAAGCATTTCTCTGTCTAGCTACTATCTTATATTGTAATTTGGTTTGATTGACCACAGTCCCCCAAAAAATCTCTTTCCCAAGCCGTTCCTGAAGATATGTTCTCAGTCAATTTACCTGTAACAGTATGAGTTAAAAATAAAACTGTGAGCTTCCGGTACTTGACGCATACCATATCCCATCCTGGGACGATGTGTGGTGTATTAGTATGGCCTGCAGTGGTAACAGTGGAGGTCACTCCGATAAATTGTTCAGGTTGCCTTTTAGCAGCTCGGTCACAGCCCATTTATCTTGTTACCCCACTCTATCCATTTAGAGGTATCAATAGTGGGATTAGACAATGGAGCAGCACCAGGCACCCAATGACGGAGCCTGGCAAATAAGTTGTAGTGTTGCCTTAGCTATTGTTATTTTTTTCTTTCTCTTGGTTTTTGAAGGATCTGTCTGTTTTCTGGAATAAGTCTTCATGTGTTTATATTTTCGCTCAGGAAAAGTGAGTTATAGTTATTTTCGTAGACAAGGCTTAATCGGTCTTGATCGGGCGAGGCAAATAGGCGGTGTCAAAATGAACCTTGAAATGAAGAGGGAAAATAGAAATGCTATATCAGGTTGTTTTGGTTTGATGTGTGGAACTGCACACTAACCCTCCCATCAATTATCAAAGCTAAAACTCATTTCAGCCCCCTCAGCACTGCATAGAATTGTCTCTTTCAGTACCATTCAAACACATATATAAAAACATGAATTGAAGTGGCAAGGACACTGTAGAAATAAATATTCCTTAGATAATTGGAAGATTATTTTCTCCTCTACAGTTGTTGAGAGAGAATGGTCTCCCTTTAATGTGGTGAGTTGTGTTGACTGAGTAACCTGAGACTTCTACTGCATCCTGAGCGGGATATATACACTGAGAAACAGCAATTAATTCCGTTCTCAGTGTTGCCATGGGGTTTCTGCTATTGCCTATGGTGGTGATGTTAAAAGGTGTAGTTGTAAGCTTCTATTTTCTATTATAAGTGTGGAAGTCCTCCAAAACACCAACAAACAAGCCAGAAGGAGTCTTTGTAAGTGCAAACTCAAAGAAGAAAAGGTAATGTTGCCTTGATTGGAGCAAATAGAGCATTTTTGTGTTTTGTTTCAGCCATGATTGTGTATGTAGGCTTCAGTAATGCACCCTACAACCGCAGGGGAAAATGAGCTGTGGAGTGCATCTTCAAGGATGGTGTAGAAATGGGGTCTGGGGAAATTGGCATACTATCATTATTATACAGTGATGATTGGAATTTGCCTTCTTTCGTGGATGGAAGATGATCATACTTATCCTGCCAACAATAGGACATTCACATTTGGTAGTCATTCCCATTTAGAAACAATCAGCACCCTGGTTTTTCATCCATCCCTTGCAATCAAAGCAAATATTTTAATGGTGCAAAGTACCTGTTTCCTGACCCTCTTTTGGACTTTGAGAGTCTTGAAAAAGACACATTTAGTCTACTCAGACTCCTTCTCGACCAAGCTGTTTGTTTTCCAATCACTTAAAAGATGCACCAAGGGATAGCACAATATTTCTAGAGTTTGCTCTTTAAATAAGTATGGGGATGACATTTGGGACTTCATTATAATGGCTGCAGAGAGATTTTTTCTCCCGTCCCTCTGCTGCATAACAGAAGAAATTTACTGTGGCTGAACAACATTACTCACAAATAATACACTACAGTCTGCCTCACACAGAAGCTGTGTTACATTTGAGATAAAGCTTTGGTGGTGGGGCTGATAACATGATACATATTACATTACATCATCCTAGCATTCTGTTGCCATATATCAGCTTCCCTTTTGAAATATGGCCTGCTGCCCTGTTCCTGTTTCTGCACCAATGTGAACCTCCTCCTACAGCACAGCAACACATAGACACTGTTTAGTGGGCTAGCTGTTCACACATTTAATATAGTGGTGTAGAGGAAGTCCAGTATTTGAAATCAAATGTTGTACAACACAAAATCAAATAATGAATTCCTTGCTTTTCCTGTGGTCCAAACACGCTTCTCTGCCAAAATGGATACACTGGAGGTTAGGGTCAGGCAGTAACCAGATGTTCATACCTTCATACTGTTCCTTACTGCCAGTGCAAACAAGGGGCACTATTGTTTTCAAAATGTTTTTTTTGACGCACAAAACAAATTTAGGCAGTAGGGATCCTGATCTAGGAGGAGATTGATTGTCTCTGCTGTAACCATAAAGGTTGATCTTGCAAGCTAGCCACTTAGCTAGCAAGTTATGCACAATTTAGATCAATGTTTCTCAAACTTGCCCTAACACTACACAACTGATGATTAGTTCATTATTTGAATCAGCTGTGTAGTGCTAGGGCAAAAAACAAAATGTGCACCCCTTGGGAAACCCTGTCTTAGATAGTTAATGTTTAGTTATAAGCAGTGTCGTAGCACCCACTGCTTGTATACAGTATATCTTTTTACAGTATTGAAAATCATACCTTCGGTATTTCAAAATATGTATGTATATGGCATGGATATGGTATGTGTATGTGTATGGTATGTATATGGTATGTGTATGGTATGTACACTACCGGTCCAAAGTTTTAGAACACCTACTCATTCAAAGGTTTTTCTTGGGGCAGCAGGTAGCCTAGTGGTTAGAGCATTGGACTTGTAACCGAAAGGTTGCAGATCAAATCGCCGAGCTGACAAGGTACAAATCTGTCGTTCTGCCCCTGAACAGGCAGTTAACCCACTCTTCCGAGGCCGTCATTGAAAATAAGAATTTGTTCTTACTGACTTTGCTAGTTAAATAAAGGTAAAAAATATAAAATGTTTTTCTTTATTTTACTATTTTCAACATAGTAGAATAATAGTGAAGATGTCAAAACTATGAAATAACACATATGGAATCATGTAGTAACCAAAAACGTGTTAAACAAATTCAAATATACTTTATATTTAAGATTCTTCAAATAGCCACCCTTTGTCTTGATGACAGCTTTGTACACTCTGTCTGACTCGTCCCAAACCATCTCAATTTGTTTGAGGTCGGGGATTGTGAAGGCCAGGTCATCTGATGCAGCCCTCCATCACTCTCCTCCTGGGTAAAATAGCCCTTACCCAGCCTGGAGGTGTGTTGAGTGATTGTCCTGTTGAAACACAAATGATAGTCCCACTAAGCCCAAACCAGATGGGATGGCGTATCACTGCAGAATGCTGTGGTAGCCATGCTGGTTAACTTTTCACACGTACCAACACTCGGGTGAGATCATTCTACAGTGGTCTGAGGACCCAATATTTGGCATGGGTCCTCGGAGATCCTCAAAAGGTTCTACAGCTGCAACATCGAGAGAATCCTGACTGGTTGCATTACTGTCTGGTACGGCAGCTGCTCGGCCTCCGACCGCAAGGCACTAAGACGGGTAGTGCGTACGGCCCAGTACATCACTGGGGCTAAGCTGCCTGCCATCCAGGACCTCTACACCAGGCGGTGTCAGAGGAAGGGCCTAAAAATGGTCAAAGACCCCAGCCACCCCAGTCATAGACTGTTCTCTCTACTACCGCATGGCAAGCGGTACCGGAGTGCCAAGTCTAGGACAAAAAGGCTTCTCAACAGTTTTTACCCCCAAGCCATAAGACTCCGAACAAGTAATCAAATGGCTAGCCGGACTATTTGCATTGTGTGCCCTCCCAATCCCTCTTTTAGGCTGCTGCTACTCTCTGTTTATCATATACAGTGGGGAGAACAAGTATTTGATACACTGCCGATTTTTGCAGGTTTTCCTACTTACAAAGCATGTAGAGGTCTGTAATTTTTATCATAGGTACACATCAACTGTGAGAGACGGAATCTAAAACAAAAATACAGAAAATCCCATTGTATGATTTTTAAGTAATTAATTAGCATTTTATTGCATGACATAAGTATTTGATCACCTACCAACCCGTAAGAATTCCGGCTCTCACAGACCTGTTCGTTTTTCTTTAAGAAGCCCTCCTGTTCTCCACTCCACTTTGAACTCGTTACCTGTATAAAAGACACCTGTCCACACACTCAATCAAACAGACTCCAACCTCTCCACAATGGCCATGACCAGGGGGCTGTGTAAGGACATCAGGGATAAAATTGTAGACCTGCACAAGGCTGGGATGGGCTACAGGACAATAGGCAAGCCGCTTGGTGAGAAGGCAACAACTGTTGGCGCAATTATTAGAAAATGGAAGAAGTTCAAGATGACGGTCAATCACCCTCGGTCTGGCGCTCCATGCAAGATCTCACCTCGTGGGGCATCAATGATCTTGAGGAAGGTGAGGGATCAGCCCAGAACTACACGGCAGGATCTGGTCAATGACCTGAAGAGAGCTGGGACCACAGTTTCAAAGAAAACCATTAGTAACACACTACGCCGTCATGGATTAAAATCCTGCAGCGCACGCAAGGTCCCCCTGCTCAAGCCAGCGCATGTCCAGGCACGTCTGAAGCTTGCCAATGACCACCTGGATGATGAATGGGAGAAGGTCATGTGGTCTGATGAGACAAAAATTTAGCTTTTTGGTCTAAACTCCACTCGCCGTGTTTGGAGTAAGAAGAAGGATGAGTACAACCCCAAGAACACCATCCCAACCGTGAAGCATGGAGGTGGAAACATCATTCTTTCGGGATGCTTTTCTGCAAAGGGGACAGGACGACTGCACCATATTGAGGGGAGGATGGATGGGACCATGTATCGCGAGATCTTGGCCAACAACCTCCTTCCCTCAGTAAGAGCATTGAAGATGGGTTGTGGCTGGTTCTTCCAGCATGACAATGACCCGAAACACACAGCCAGGTCAACTAAGGAGTGGCTCTGTAAGAAGCATCTCAAGGTCCTGGAGTGACCTAGCCAGTCTCCAGACCTGAACCCAATAGAAAATCTTTGGAGGGAGCTGAAAGTCCGTATTGCCCAGCGACAGCCCCGAAACCTGAAGGATCTGGAGAAGGTCTGTATGGAGGAGTGGGCCAAAATCCCTGCTGCAGTGTGTGCAAACCTGATCAAGAACTACAGGAAACGTATGATCTCTGTAATTGCAAACAAAGGTTTCTGTACCAAATATTAAGTTCTGCTTTTCTGATGTATCAAATACTTATGTCTCGCAATAAAATGCAAATTAATTACTTAAAAATCATACAATGTGATTTTCTGGATTTTTCTGGATTTCTGGATTTTTTTTCATCTCTCACAGTTGAAGTGTACCTATGATAAAAATTACAGAACTCTACATGCTTTGTAAGTAGGAAAATCGGCAGTGTATCAAATACTTGTTCTCCCCACTGTATGCATCGTCACTTTAACTATACATTCATGTACCATACGGCTATCTGCATTGTGTCCCGCCACCCATCACCCGCCAAGCCCTCTTTTACGCTACTGCTACTCTCCGGTGCCTGTATATATCCTCATTACTGTTATAGCCTCGCTACTGTCTTTTTGCTGTTGTTTTTATTTCTTTACTTACCTATTGTTCACCTAATACTTAAAAAAAACATATACTTTGCACTGTTGGTTAGCCTGTAAGTAAGCATTTCACTGTAATGTCTGCACGTGACAAATAAACTTTGATTTGATTTGTAGCGTAAGATCAAACCAGTGTGATTAGAATGCTTATTTAGAACTGCCAGTTTTAAATGACGCAACAATCAGCATTTGAGAAACACAGTCCTTACAAAGTTATGTCCAGAATGTGAGCAGTTTATTTTTTGATGCAATGTTCAGACATTCACAGAAGTATCTACAGCATAAAACAATCATCCAAACAGGAAAAATGTAGGCTACATTTGACCTAGTGCTAACTGAGGAAAGATTGACGTAATACAAGCGGTCAAATTTTAATAACTCTCGGCTGACATAAACTACAAATGAATTAGCTAATAGCAATTACTATTTATAATTAATCACATCACGTGTGAGCTCACCATTGATCAAAATAATTGACTTAACCACTCTTTAGAAATCAAAAGTAATCCGATGATGGGTAGTTTCTGCACGCTGCCATACTTTTTCTTCCTCACAGAAACCAAAGATAAGAGAAGCCAAGATGAGTTTGGTCTGTTTATAGTATGCATGTTGAAGGGGGTGTTTCATCTAGCATCGTTCACATCGCACCATTCACTTCCGGAAGTTGAGTAAAACCCTTACTCACCTCATTTTGTTATAGCATCTTTGGTCCGACCGACGATTACGTGAAACCCAGAATGCATTGTATGTCAACAAACATGGCTCCACACACAGCTGGAATTAGTTTAGCTCATCATAATCAGTACAACCTTCAAAAAAGTATTTTACACACATAATTATAAGGGCACAAGGCGAGACCCAGATGCAGACATGGGAGGCAGATGGTTTGAGTCTTTGATATTTATTATAATCCAAAAGGGTAGGCAAGAGAATGGTCGTGGACAGGCAAAAGGTCAAAACCAGTTCAGAGTCCAGGAGGTACAGAGTGGCAAGCAGGCTCAAGGTCAAGGCAGGCAGAATAGTCAGGCAGGCGGGTACAGAGTCCAGAATCTGGCAAGAGTCAAAACAGATCAGGGCGTGACACATAATATGTGCCCATTACAATCTATACAAGAATCGGAATGCATGATTTGTCATCGGTACTTGAAAACATGTGAATAAAACAGCACTGCAAAGTCTGCCTGTCTTGCACCAGGAGAAGTAAGCAGAGGAAGTTGACAAAATACATGTGTTTAGCTTGTGATACACCTCTATGTATTTCACCATACTTTGCAGAGTATCATATGCTCAAGCACTATTGAGCACATCTGCAGCAATTAGTGACTGACTGACCTGACAGGTGACTTGACAGATAGCCCGCCATGATACTATGCCTTTAGAGGTGGGGGTGGAAATGCAGTTGTTGTTCAGTCACTGAATGAATATGAAATATGGGTTATGCATATTCCGTTTTTTTCCCTCTAGTAAAACAAGTTTGTTGTTGTTCAACCAACCACCACCAATACTGCAATAAAATAGACGACTATAACATATTGGCCTATGTGTTTTCTTGCTGTGTTTTCATCCAGTAAAACTGATAAGGAGTGTATGCTAGGATACAAAAGCTGGCCTCAATCTTCAGCTCCAAAGATGTCCAGCTCTAGTTCCAGTTATGATATTGGCAAATACTGTGTGTGGTTTCTGAAAGTACAGAATAAAGAGGATTTTTTTGTAATTAGAATACAATATAAGGATATAGCAATAAAACCATATTAGATAAAAGTAGCATAATAAACATTGATATACAAATAGTATATTGCATTGACAAAATCACAAATTTGAGTTATAACAGTAAGAAACAGTAACTTTTGAGCTCCACAAGGGGGCAAGGCAGGGCAGAACAGAACAGAGCTATGCTAAATAGGCCAAATGAAAACAAACTATGGTCATGTATTTTCTAACCATTATTTAACCAGGCAAGACATTTAACAATAAATTATTATTTACAATGAGGGCCTAACTCTAACAGACCAATTGTGCACCGCCCTATGGGACTCCCAATCACGGCCAGTTGTGATACAGCCTGGATTTGAACCAGGGTGTCTGTAGTGACACCTCTGAGATGCAGTGCTGTAGACCGCTGCGCCACTTGGGAGTCATAAGGCCAGGGTAGCTTTAAAATACAACACAAGATAATACTTCTGTGACGCAATTTACATTGTTTTACAGCGCTAATAGAAGAATGGAACTAGCTACATAAGCACGATTGAATATAACACCATAAAGGTTATGAAATGAGTAACGTTACCTCACCTGTCCGTGTTTATAAGGAATATACACAAATATATTATGCTTCATACATACAGGGAGCTAGAACAGAAACAGCATAATACAACATACAGAAACTATTATAACTTAATAAGGTACTTACTTTGATAGAAACACAGCCTGGATTTGAACCAGGGTGTCTGTAGTGACACCTCTAGCACTGAGATGCTGTGCGGTAGACCACTGCACCACTTGGGAGTTATAGGATATCTTAAAAATACAACGCAAGCTTATACTTCTCTGACGCAATTAGCATTGTTTTACAGCACTAATAGAATGTAGCTAGCTACATAAGCACGTTTGAATATAACACCATAAAGGTTATGAAATGAGTAACATTACCTCACGTGACCACGGTTATAAGGAATATACACAAATATATTATGCTCCATACATACAGTAAACTACAGTAGAAACAACAAACATAAACTATTATAACATAATAAGGCACTTACTTTGATAGAAACGCACACATTTCCAAAGTTATTATTAGTAATGAAAACAACAATGACTGCGATGCGGGCAACAGACGGAAAATGTGAACACAATTTCTAAGTAATAGTCCGCAAAAGTAAAATAACAATTTTTATGTGAATGAATGAGGAGGCGGAACACACCTCAATTCAAACTGTTCTTAGAAAATAAAAACTTATTAGAAAATCATTAGAAATTGACAAGTTGAAACAGCCTATAAATAAAAACAGGCTGCGTGCCTTGGTTTGAGGGCAGCGAGAATTAAATATACTTTTGCGTAACAATCACATTCCGGAATGGAGAGAACATTCTAACATCATGTGCATAAAAAAACTCACTCTGGGGCAACCATTAAAAATATTTGGAACTCAGGTATGAAAAGGTGAAGTGTGCCTTCTAAATAGATCACAGACAGTGTCACCAGCACAGCACCCCCACACCATCTCACCTCCTCCTCCATGCTTTACGGTGGGAAATACACATGCGGAGATCATCCGTTCACCCACACCATGTCTCACAAAGACACAGGGGTTGGAACCAAAAATCTCCAATTTGGACTCCAGACTAAAGGACAGATTTCCACCAATCTTTTGACCGGTAGTGTATATGTTATGTATACATGGAATGCGTATGGTATGTTTGTGGTATGTATATATTATTACGCTCATCATCGGATGATAAATGACCGGACCAAGGTGCAGTGTGGTAGGCGTACATTCTCTCTTTATTTGAAAACGTAACACCGGGAAAAAAAACAATGAACACAAACCGAGCGTATAGCTAGTCGTGCATAAAGCAACAAACAAAGACAATATCCCACAAACCCCAAAAGGAAACTGACAACTTATATCTGATTCCCAATCAGAGACAACGATAGACAGCTGCCCCCGATTGGGAATCAAACACACCAACATAGAAACAGAAAACCTAGAATGCCCACCCCAATCACACCCTGACCTAACCAAATAGAGAAATGAAGATCAGAGCATGACATATATGGTATGTGTATGGTATGTACTGTATATGGTATGTATATATGGTATGTATATGGTATATGTATAGGATACCGCCCAAGCCTACTGGAGTAATTGCACTTTTTGCGTGTAAATGAAAGCAGTTGTTAACGTCCTTGTAAGATGAATGCAGTTGTAAATGACCTTGTAAGATGAAAGCAGTTGTTAATTACGTAAGATGAATGCAGTTGTTAATTACGTAAGATTAAAGCAGTTGTTAACGCGCTTGTAAGATGAAAGCAGTTGTTAATGACCTTGTAAGATGAATGCAGTTGTTAATGACCTTGTAAGATGAAAGCAGTTGTTAATTACGTAAGATGAAAGCAGTTGTTAATTACGTAATATGAAAGCAGTTGTTAATTACGTAAGATGAAAGCAGTTGTTAACGCGCTTGTAAGATGAAAGCAGTTGTTAATGATCTTGTAAGATGAATGCAGTTGTTAATGACCTTGTAAGATGAAAGCAGTTGTTAATTACATAAGATGAAAGCAGTTGTTAACGCGCTTGTAAGAGGTAAGCAGTTGTTAATGTCTTTGTAACTTGAAAGCAGTTGTTGATGTTATTGTTGGATGAAAGCAGTTGTTAATTACGTAAGATGAAAGCAGTTGTTAATTACGTAAGATGAAAGCAGTTGTTAACGCCCTTGTAAGAGGTAAGCAGTTGTTAATGTCTTTGTAACATGAAAGCAGTTGTTAACGTCCTTATAAGATGAAAGCAGTTGTTAACGTCCTTATAAGATGAAAGCAGTTGTTAACACCCTTGTAAGAGGTAATTTTGCACGCCCAATTTTTCAGTTTTTGATTTGTTAAAAAAGTTTGAAATATCCAATAAATGTCGTTCCACTTCATGATTGTGTCCCACTTGTTGTTGATTCTTCACAAAAAAATACAGTTTTATATCTTTATGTTTGAAGCCTGAAATGTGGCAAAAGGTTGCAAAGTTCAAGGGGGCCGAATACTTTCGCAAGGCACTGTAGCTAAGAGGCAAAACAAGAGTGCGATATTAGCAAGAAAATGTGGCAAAAATGTGGCAATGTGCTAATGCCACCAGGGAGACAACTTCAGTTGTGCAGAAGCGAACCACTCTGCATTTCGCCAGCACTAGTCTATTGCTATCCCATTATCGCAGTTCTGTGTGTGAGCAATGTTGATATTCCATTATCCCAGTCCTGTGTGTGAGTAACATTAATTTAGAAACACTGACTGAATATCAGGGAGGGCCATACTCACTCCATCATTTAGTTTGTAGTTGTACGTGTTACATGCACCAGGTGTTGGTTGACAACTAAATTCATGTCTGGAAAGAGGGGAAATTCAGGGAGTGGAAGCCTATTCCCCGATTCCCTGGACTCTCCATTAATATTGGAGTCCACTCTTTCAGGGGATACTGCTGACATTTGTCTCTCTGTGTAATGGAGACCTAACCTTTAAGCACTGCATGGAACGAGTCATTTCTCATAATCTGGCATCCGTTTTTTACGAATTGTGTCCAATGATGTGTCTAACTGTCCTCTCCTACCTCTGTATTTTGCCTTCCCTTCTTGTAATGTGCTGTGGTCATAAATTCTCCTCCATCTAGTATATTTTAATCATGCATCCTCTGATTGTGCTTAGCTAGCTAAAACATATTTCTTAGTCAATATTGAACTGTAGTAGCTACATAGAGTGGCTACCTATTTGGCTGGACATATTTACACTAAAAGCTATAATTAGTTGATTGGGCAACCAGAGTACATATTTGGTTAGGTCCAAGTCCCCCTTAATTCCTATAAATCCAGACTCAAGCCCTAAGCTACCATTACAAAAACTCCTAGATCCCCGGTGTCCTTCCTGAAGCTCCATGGATGGAAGGAAAGGCATTGTTTCAGCAGCCGGTAATGATGATTAGCCACAATCTGGGGATCGACTGCAGATCAGTCAAAGACGTGGTGATCCTCAAAGGGAACATGACCGACTGTCCCTGCCATGCATACTGAACAGATTGATTGTGTTTCCCTGGGAGATTGAGGGGAAATCTTTGAAGTGTGCCTGGTAATAATCTAGGATTGGACGCCATGAAATGTGAAGCAATTGTCTTCAAGTTAAAAGCCAGGGAGGGATTTCCTCCAGTGGGTTCATACATATTTGGTGGTCAACAGTCTTGGATGTGCATTTCCTAATTTGGCTCATTGTCGAAGGTTGTCATTGCAATAGCATTCGGAATATACCATTTCTAAATGTAACGTTCATAACATGGTATTTGGTAATGGGACCCATGACTTGTACTATCTCGTGATTTACGAGGTTCGAGTGACGTCCATGTATCCCAAGTTGGGGAGAAAAATCTATTTAATTCCAGTTAGCTATTGAAATACGAGTGGAAACAGAAACGTAAAATAATTGACTACACAATATACTTATTTATAACATTACAGTGTGTGTCCCTGGAGCTTTCATGCAAAAGTTTTCCATTTGGAAGAAATACTGCTTCAATATTATTGAGCATTTTCCCCACGGTGAATTACTTTACTGGAAATAGCCTTTATTAAGGGAATAGAGAATCAGGGAAAGGTACGGGGTGTGCTGTTGCCATCAATAATGGATCGGAAACAAGTCAATGTTTCCGGAGGCCTTCCCTTTGTCGAGGTCTTCGAGCCGTAGCAGTACGTGTGAATAATGCATCCTCTCAGACTCCCGGTCCCTCTCCTCCCTCCTCTCCCTTCGTCTTGTTCGGGCCACAGTTCCCCGGTCGTGATTGGCTGTGCCTCGGGGCACCGGAGGAGATAGGAAATCACCTGCTCCATTTAGCAACGCCGCGCTAGCGGCCCCAGCCCCGGCGCCATACTGTTCAGACCTTTGTGTCTGAGCTGGCACTTAATGCCAGGACCTCTTGTTAGCTTCAGTCGGCGGGGCCGCGCTGCAGCGTAGCTGTCACATCTGACCGTTATTATTGTTACACCCGACTGTTTGGACGGTAAATCGGTAATAGCTGCAACCACTGGGAGTTTCATTTTGTTCTTTTTTACAGGGCAACAGTTTGTGGATTAGCATGATTGGTGATAGCAGACAGCTTTCGCTGCGAACCCATTTTCTGTTCTGCTTTGACTCTGAGTCTGTGGCCCCCTCCCTCCCTTTATCTTTCACCCTCTCTCTATCTTTTCGCTACCTCTCTTTCACATGCTAGCGTATGGGCTAGTGTGAGAAGCGTCTGTCTGCAGGATCGCAATGAGTGCGGCCTGCTAGTTTCAGCGTCCCCCTCACACAGGGGTCTCTGCGGGGAGTCCGCAGGAGTCGGGCACCCACCCCAGCCCCCCCATAGAGCAGCCCTGGCCACTGCCTGGCCACATAATCCATATTGTAAAGGGCAGCTGGAGGAGGAAACACCAAAGAACCAGAACAGCACTGAGGCGTCCCCCTCAGTCTTTCTAGCTGTCTATTCATAGAAAACATCAGCGTCTGCAACAGACGCACTCTGCATGTCAAATTCCAAACTCCAGAACCCAGAGTGAACACCTGTCATACCCACCATTTGTATTAATTCTCCCCCGGCTCTCTTTTGCTTTTAGAATGAGGCACGGTAAGTAGGACAATGCATGTTGGTTTCTGGTTGTTTACTCCAAATTCATTGCAGTATATTCGCCAGTGCAGAAACACTTTTTTTTCTCTCTTTGTACATACAGCTATTGTGAAAGCAAGCTACTTGGCTGTATAGGTGGCTGTTTATCCAAGGGCTTTGGAGGTAAGCCTGTTTTGACAGAGGATGGATCAACAGCAGCGGGTGACTGTCAAAGGCAAGACATTTTAGACAGTTACATTTATTCTCCAGACGAACCATCAAGGCACAAGCCCACCACCTCTTCCTCCCAATTATTCAATGTCCTCTAACTAAGCGCTCTTACTGTAGGACTAGTCATTATATTCCCATAAGTCACTTGAAGACAGGGTAGCCTTAACATACACATACAATTGTTGCTTTGAAATATGATATAATTTGGCAGTATTGTTAATATCTCTACTGCATGACCTAGGTCAGTGATACATGTTAACGTGATAGGTCAATGATACATAATGTGATGTACTGTATGGGTATTTACATAGAACAGGGTCCTGAGGGACCTAGACATGGACTTACACATGCCTTTGACCCATTTAGTATCCCTTAACCATCCAATGAGGGGAATCACACACAGGACAACTGTTATGTGAAAAGAACGGAAATAAACAATGACCCTGGGAGTTTTTATATGACGAATATAAGCCCCCATTTGGAAAGTTTCTTGTCATATGTCCCAAATACCTTTTTTGAGGATAGATAATGGACAGAGCAGATTAATTTGGGGCACTCAATACTGTATAATGTGGATCAGTGGGACACTTAGATTACACAAATTGGAGAGGAGCCATACTCATTGCAGATACTCACCATTGACATGCTTAGTGAGTTCATGCTGTCTTCCTGACACAGGTCGAGGATTCGGTAGAAATTGCCTCTAACCGCTGGTCCAGGGTTGTATATCTTTATTCTCCTAATGGTTCATGTTAATATTTGGGTTGGGTAATCTGATCCTAGGTCTGTGTATAGAATAAACTTCTACCTTTAGCGCCGTACTTCAAGCAACATGCTAAAATAGGCCTACGTTTTTTTCAAACACGTCTTCAAATAAGTCTCATCAGTTCAAACCATTTAAAGTTATTAGTGAAGGATCGCTGATGGCACAATGTTATCCAGCTCTTGTACATGATTGATTAATGACATGCACAATATATTTTTATGAGCTATGAATATAATCAGGTATATTTAATGTTTTCAATCTTCTAGCCAAAAATATATTAAAGATATGCTTGACCGTAACACATGAACACATACATTAAAATACATCTTTGAAATGTATTCTTCCTTGTGCAAATAGGCTACAGCATTGGCCGAAAAAAGGACCTACAACCACATTAAACCAGAACAACAAGGGGGAATTCATTCCTTGACTTTGATTCAGTCCCGATTGCACGTGTCCAATAATTACGATATCGATAGTGCACCGTTTAACACTTCAGGCAACCATTTTGGCTTGCTTGTTGTGACATGTTTTTTACATTATGCATTCTAGATCAATATAACATTATGCATTTCTTAGTGTTGAATCGAATAGTTTGTCATCAGACCATGAAATATTCGAAAACCATATTTAATGCATTAGTGTTTGCCATTGGGCCAAGGATATGCATAGGTTTACTACTGAAGTGCTCATAGCAACAATGGAATCTAGACCATAACCATTATCTTTCAATCAACCACACATATTTGCAAGAGTAAAAGAGAGGGTTTTCAAAATTGATTGCAAATAGATTTTCTCTATTTGTTATATTTGAGTATTTTTCAAGGAATAGACAATTGAATTGAGGACACAATGCCAATCTATTTTATTAATTTAACATATGCCCTTGACAGGGGTGTTAAAGGCACACTCTGTAATTTTCTTTCAGCTGTGGTTGCACATTGCATTTCATACACAAAAAACAAACCATGATACATATTGGCCAGCACCCGTTCCTTTCCTTCTTGTATTTTAAACATAAAAAACTCCCCCTCAGCCCTAAGAAAACACATGAAAAACATTTAGGTTCCCACTAAATAAAAATATGAACTACCAAATGTGCCTTTAAAGCACAATTTAATTCCTCGATTTCTCAAAAAAATTTCATGCAGAAGTTACTTTGACGGTTTCGATTTAAAAAAAATGTATTATTATTAAAGTGACAATTATAAACATTCCCAAGTACATTTCACAGCCTATTGAGAGGCTAATGAAGACAATTTATGTCCCCTTCATGGCATGGAAACAGTTAAATAAACAATATTAATTTAACCATGTGATATACAGTACTTATTAAATATATCACGTACAAAGTCACATCAATATTCTATTTTGTCAAGGATCTCAAGTGACATCCAAAATCAAGGAGACATATATACTCAGACTATTATTTTGATATAATTTAACATGATTTAATCAAAGTCTATGTAGACTGTCCTTATTGAAAAAGAAAGAGTAAAATGTATGCCTTTGACCATCTTTAATGTATTGTGCTTTTTCATGATGGGAAGGAATTGTTCTCGTTTCCTCAGAAATATGCACTCAAACGTAATCCATGATAATGTAACCTTTATCTTGACAGGGAGTAATGCTGAGACCAAGGTCTCTTAGTCTTTTTCAGAAGCTTGTGTTCATTATAATACCAATTAAATAATTGATATTGTTTGTGTGTGTGAATGTACATTTCAGCACTTTAGTCTTTGTATTGATTTGCAATAACTTCTCATGGTATAATTAGCACACATTAGGACAATGAAACATCTAACCTTATTGTTTAACTGAGGAGAAAACATGAAGGCTATTACGACAGTGATGTCACCCTGATGGATAAGTTCATATCAAAACAGTGTTTAAACAGGAATAAGGTGGCAACTTTTAGGTCAGGACCACTTGAGTGACAGAACTACCACACAGTCCCACATGTGAATTCATTTCACTGTTTCTCTATTGTGTCAATGTACCGTATGTCACCTATCGAGATGTCTTGGAGGTGTGTTTCCCCCACGGTTGAGCTTTAGCTGGTGGCAGTCTCTATCCCCTTTCTCCTTTCCGTCCCTTTCTTCCCCTCCACTTATGCAGGGTAAACACACACACACACACAACGCTCAGCCTATCGTCTGAGAGTGCAGCTAGAGCCAGACAGCGTAACACGATCCGTGATAGAGTGGTGTCCAGCACTCTGTCTACCGCTTCACGTAGAGGAAGAGAACGAAAGATAAATCGAGGAGAAGAAAGGAGAGGGAGAGAGAGTGAAGGTGGCAGGGGAGGTTGGCAACTAGAACGATTCCTGTGTGTGTGTGTGTGTGTGTGTGTGTGTGTGTGTGTGTGTGTGTGTGCGTGCGTGCGTGCATGTGTGTGACTTCCTAATCCAGAATGCTTTAACCCTTGTGGCAGCAAGCGACTGAATGCGATAGCGTTCCAGTCCACTGTGTGACTGTAGTATCTATCAAGACTGGGCGACGAGGATATCCAGGGCATTTGCACAGCCGCTACAAAAACAGAAACACTATCTAAGAAGTGAAGCTCGTTAGGATCTCTTGAGGGAATAGCCACAGGCATTGCCAAAGGTAACTTTTGTAATGGATATTATTATTATTTTATCATAGCCTACTTTGTAGGCTTAGATTTCTTTATTCTCCACAATCTTTATTCATTTGTTGGCCACAGGTTATTCAAGAAAATAGCAATTCTTAACTCATGTGGTGCAATATATGCGGGTTCATTTATAAAAGGCATGCATATCTTGTCAGCATGCATGTGAATGTAACTGTTCTACAATTTGCTTGGGCCTTATTAGGACTGCAGCACAGTATACCCCTCTCAATTCTTTTAAGTTATGGAGACTCAATGTTTATTATTGTCTAAAAATATGCCTGATGCCTAACAATACCAGACACCAGCTTTTGATAATTCTCAATTGTTTGCACTTGGCAAGACCTATGTCTATTGGAAATATTGACATTGCAAGTAAATTGGAAACAGATTGCAGCATGGAATCCAGTTACTGTACACTTGCCCAGCAACAATTTTAGCAGATGTTTTGTGGGAAAAACAGCAGGCTCTGTTGTAGCCTACTATTCAAATGGCGATATTCAGAGTGATGCATGTTCTCATGGAATTCATCAGAAGATTTGATGGCCTGTGCTTTAACAATGAAAAACAGCTAAGTTAAATTGGGAATGGGTTAGAATGGAATTGGAATTATGCGTCATTGGGAGGGTTGGATAATGGGTATTATTTGGCCAGCTATTCTTATGGTTCTCTGCACATTGCCAATGAAAAAATAATGATGTCTTATTGTCACATACACTGGATAGGTGCAGTGAAATGTGTTGTTTTACAGGGTCAGCCATAGTAGTACGGCACCCCTGGAGCATTTTAGGGTTTAAGGCAACACATCAATGATTTTTCACCTTGTTGGGTTTTCAAACTAGCCACCTTTCGGTGACTGGCCTAACGCTCTAACCGCTAGGCTACCTGCCACCCAATGTGTATTGGTAATGGCTATGACAAATCTGGTCTTGACGGTATGTACTGCTTCCTGGGTCTTAACTCCTTTGATTTAACCATTGTGGGAGCTACGTCATGGCCTTGGAGACAGTGACATATTGAAGACCTTAGCAGAGCACTAGTTGTGAAGACCTATGTAGCAAGTGGCAACCAGCAATAAGCAGTAGAGATGCATCACAGAGGAATAAGCTCAGGTGTCACACCAGGTCATACAGTTGCTATTCACATATATTTACAAGTGACAGATAAATGCAAGTGGGTAAACTCAACAAGCTTTTCTCTGTGGGTATTGCATCATATGAGGTATCGCTGTGGAGCTACGGCTATGATTTATTGCCAAGGCCAGAAGGCGAGTGGTGCGCCAAGGTAGCTGTATTTTTAGCTGCTACCTGAATAAGAAGGACATGATTAATTACACTTGATATATCCATTTCCTCATTTATCAGATATATTCATTTTATTAGTGGCCAACAATTCAGATTTTTTCATTATATTGATGTTCATATACAGTATGTATTGTTTTATCCCAGCATTCCTATAATACCCATGATGCCCATTTATATTGTGCACTTTAATTATTCATTATTTCAAATGATTTGTGTTGCTGTTTCTAGTGTTAACTGTGATATCAGTTTATGTCCTAAAGGCACTATCTCTAACTTCAATTTCCAGTCAAAAGTGCTGCCCCTGCACCTGATTGTTGATTGTGGGGGTGGGACTTGACAAATGTAACTGTGACTCACATTTCCATGATATTGGAATTCTGTTGTAAGTGCCCCCCAAACCAAAGGAGGCTGGTTTTGGATGTGGTTACTACAGCATCCAAATCACCCAATGGCAGTTGAATGTTCCAAGACACACCCACACAGTTTGTAAAATACGTAGAGGCCGAACTATTAACTGGACATGAACGTTACAGTTTGTGCCTTTAATGCTGGTTGTGATTTAAGTTAATTAATGTGAGCTAAATAGTGTTCTTAAATGTAAAATTATGAAATCCACAGCAATGTTTTTTTTATTTTTATAAAAGAAATGGTCCTATCTCTTATGGAACCATAATACAATGTTATGTTTATTCCTAACATTTTTTGATATTATGATACTGTATGATGTGATTCAGTAATATAAATGGTGCTGTTTTGTGTTTCATCACCTATGCAGAGCAATTGGTAAATTCAGTTTACACAATTTAGTCTTTGGCATGATTGGCGCCATAAGAAACATTGACACCATATTATTGTCCCACAGGGTCCTTACTAACTATTATGTTGTATAGTTTCATCATTATAATTGTGTGTATCAGTATTTCTCTCCTTGAAATCATTTGAAAATACTCTTTCATCATAGGGTCAAGGATTATTGGTGACACCAGCGATCCCCGTTGGTTTCAATGCTCTCTTTAGCTACTTCACTTCAAACATCAATGGCTCCAGTAGCCCTTCACTGAACTATTTTAGGGGAGAGATCACTATATATTTGTTTATATATACTGTTTAACTGTTATTCATTTCTGTGTTATGTATTTCTCATAATTTTTTATGATAATTTATATTTTACATTGTAAATTCCAACCACATTTTAACACTTGACACCTATTTGATTCAATCTTATTATTTAATTTTTTAAGTTCATGTTCTTTGATATTTATACCTTGGTTTGCATTTTTTTTTAATTAAAAAAACATATTTAAAATAGCTATAAAATGAGCTAGATACTGATTGTTTTACTCATTTCAATTTGTTCAACATTTAATATTGCATTTTAAGACCTTATTCTTAACATCAAGTCCTATGTACACATAAAATCTATATTTTCACACAGCCCTTTATAGCGTATTGCATTGGGATGTTTCCTTTATCTGGTAATTGGCTGAGGGCTTGCCACTGAAAGGCATGTCCAACATTGCATCCCAAATGCCACACCTGTCAACACATCAGCATACAATAGGAGACGTCAGATATCACTGGCACCCCCTCACACCCGCCTGTACCCTTTGCATTAATCAGGGACACGGGATTTTGGGGGGGGGGGGGGGGGGGGCAGGAGAAGCCTTTGATCCATCTATAAAAGGCCACTTAAGCAGATATTTCTTCCCAGATTCATCTGCTTCAGTTTTTCTCTGGCCTAACATGAAGGAGTTCCTGGGAGAGGGCAAACATTCTGTCTAATTAACACTACCTTTTATATACTCCCTCACTTTCACCCCCCCCCCCTCTCTCTCTCTCTCTCTCTCTCTAGCTCTCTCTCTCTCTCTATTTTCATTCCTCTCTCTCTCTCTCTCTCTCTCTAGCTCTCTCTCTCTCTCTCTCTTTCATTTCTCTCTCTCTCTCTCTCTCTCTATCTCTCTCTAGCTCTCTCTCTCTCTCTCTCTCTTTCATTTCTCTCTCTCTCTCTCTCTTTCATTTCTCTCTCTCTCTCTCTCTCTCTCTCTCACTATCTCTCTCTCTCTCTAGCTCTCTCTCTCTCTCTCTCTAGCTCTCTCTCTCTCTCTCTCTGTCTATCATTTGCACCTTACACTTTCTTCAATCTCTCTCTTTCTCTCTTTCTCTCTCTCTCTGTATTTGTGATTCTCAGTGACTGTCTTTCTACTCTCTCTCTTTCTATCTCTATATATCTCCCCCCTCTCTCTCTCTCTTCTATCATCCATCACATGAAGCCCAGAGGTGTCTTTCTCTATTTCTGTACCTTTTCGGTGAGCTCTTGACACTTTTTGAAATAGTTGGCTTACCCCACCTTTGATGTTGTCTTCAAATGGATGCAGATCAAACTTTAAACTCCCGACCCAGATATAGCGGTTAACACATTGAATTATCAAAATCATTCAACACTTGAAACGAATCATGTTCTGTAAACCTGTGTACAGTACATTTCCCTGACTTGCAATACCAGTGGGGGCAATGTTCACGTTTTTTAAGGAAAATGCATTGTGTTTTGAAAGGTGAATAGGGAACTCTAGTATTTTATGTCTGGATGCCGTGCTATTAATGGGCTTGCTCTACCGGAGGATTACTGCAAGTGGCAGATTATTCATTATTTTGATGGCAGGCATCATAAACCACTTGACTGTGATGTGTGCTGCTATAGTAGACCGAGAGCGAGAGAAAGTTATGCCTGTAGATCTGTTTTCCTCCCCTAGAGAGGGTATTTGTAGCAACTTGCAGCTAGCACCAAGCAACCTTCAACTACTGCCAGCTTCAATTGATGGACTTTAATGGGTTATATACTGCATATGCTGTATATAGGGTACATTCATGTCAGGTCCCAAATTATTGGCACCCTTGATAAAGATGAGAAATAATGACTGCATAAAATAAATAATTCAATACTGAGCTATATTGTATATCTATTTTTATTTTATTTTTTATTTTATCGTTATATATATATATTATTATCATTATTTTATTCTAATAGAATTGCTCAGAGAAAGAGATTTAGTTTTTCTCTCAAAAAAGGTCAAAATAATTGGCATCCCTGTTTTCAATACTCTATCACCCTCCCCTTGCAAGGTTAACAACACTGAGTCTTTTTCTAAAATGTTTTCTGAGAGTGGAGAACACTTTGGGAGGGATCTTAGACCATTCCTCCGTACAGAACCCATACAGAATCCAAGCATTTACATTTGCTGGATGACATTGCAATAGAGCTCTTTGGCCACGCACACCAGTGGTGGGTTTGGCGTCGAAGAAAGATGCATATGCCGAAAAGAACCCCATACCTACTGTAAAATATGGTGGTGGATCTTTGACGTTATAGGGCTATTTTGCTTCCACTGATCCTGGAACCCTTGTTAATAAGGTCAAAGGTCATTTGTGTTCTCCAATCCCATAAAACATTTGAGAAAAAGGCTAAGTGCCGTTATCCTCGCAAGGTGAGGTTTTGAAAGGTATTGAAAACAGGGGTGGCAATAACTTTAACCCCTATAGATATTTTTTAAATAGAACAATATTACCTCTTAAACAAAATCTCTTTCTCTGAGCAATTGTATTAGTATAACATAATATCATTTCAACATTTTTGGGAGCATACAATATATCTCAGTATTTGAATTATTTATTTTATGTAGTCTTTTTTACTCATTTTTGTCAAGGGTGCCAGTAATTTTGGAAACACCTGTATATTAATAGGTAATGCTGGAATGTAATCTAATATGATATACAGTATACTGAGTCTAGGTACTAGAAAAACGATATATCCAATTATGTTAGTTATTTTCATTATATCAGAGAACTGTATCAAAGCAGGACTTTGATATACCTACTGTAGTCACAGCTGATTGTTCATCTTATTGCAGATGCATCCCCATATGTATACATGCTTTCTTTTCTGTTTGCTTTGCTTTGAGAGAGACAAGAATAGAGTTGCTGCAAGTGAAATTAACATTTTAGTCTCTGATATCTGTACAGCACTGTCTGAACGAATGTACAAATTCAAATCAGGGAGCTGCAATGTGATGAGGCAGAGAACGAGGGACTGTTGGTGGCCAGTTAGCCAGGAGCAGACAGCAGACAGGATTCCTCTCCAGGCATACTTTAGCATCTCTATGTTGGCTTTACTTCTTACCCTGACACTTTTTAGTTTGGACACCCAGCTCCAAAGTGATTAATGCATCGCCACAGCCGCTTTGGAGGATGTCTTGCAGCGCTCTACCATTCTCCTTGCCAGCTCTCCTCCCTGATAGTTCTCTAACATGACATGAAGCGGAGGAGATTGATAGCAGTCATTACGTTGCTCTCAAAGAGCAACATGCGTTCCCAGCACGAGCCAGCGTGCTCCCCATTTAACTACTGCTAGCTCCGTACATGGTTTAAAGGAATGCTGAGGGTGGTATGGCACATAGTATAGCCTTGCTACTGTGTGGTAACCTCCACACAGAGGAGAAACCAGAGGCATTCTATAATAATTGTTGCCTTATTAGTTCAACAAAATGGCTATGTTTGCATTTTTTTTCTACGAATACCTCCGTCTCCCTGTGAATAACAAAAATGAAAAGAGAAGGAATTCTGATCATGCAGAAAGAGAGGGATATCAGACACTCTTGCCTGATATTGTTAGCAATATCAATATATTTCCCCAGGTTTTCCCCTCCTCTGAGTCCTCCCCCCCAAAAAAGGACACATTTAGCCTTTAAATTGGTTGATCCAGGCTGCGATGTTGGCTAAACCTGTTTTTAAAGCATTACGTTGGTGAGAAGTAGACTGCAGTCTCCTCTGGGTGATGCGACCTTATCAGGCTAAACACCTGACAATGAGACGCTATTGTCACTAAGGGGAACACAAAGATGCTGGGTAAAAGCGCCCCACCACTGTTATTGACTTCGATAAGAGAGTACTGCCCCCAGGCTTTCCTAGGTTCTTAAGTCCTTCAGACAGACTCAAGCAAACCAAGGACACTTCAAATCAAGGTCCGATGACTAAGCTTGTATTGCATAGACTCTTTGTTTTAGATAAATATGTAACTCTTATATTCTGTCATCAACCAACCATGCATGTACTGAACACCTTAACCGTGATTAACATTCCAACCAACTCTGCATGTATTGAAGACCTTAACACAGATTAACATTCCAACCATCTCTGCATGTATTGAATGCCTTAACCCAGATGAATATTCCAACCAACTCTGCATGTATTGAAGACCTTAACATAGATTAACATTCCAATCAACCCTGCATGTATTGAACACTTTAACCCAGATTAACATTCCAACTAACCCTGCATGTATTGAACACCTTAACCCAGATTAACATTCCAACTAACCCTGTATGTATTGAACACCTTAACCCAGATTAACATTCCAACCAACCCTGCATGTATTGAACACCTTAACCCAGATTAACATTCCAACCAACCTTGCATGTATTGAACACCTTAACCCAGATTAACATTCCAAACAATCCTCATCATCATGTAGACATGACATATTGTCAATAAAATACGTTTTATTGGCCCTAATCTATAGCCAATATAGCCCTCGATGCACTGAGTTATGCCTTGCGGAAAAACAGGTCATATGGTCATATGTTATTTACTTCTTTCTGCCGGCATTGAGGAAATATTGTCAGTCACATCAGTACTCACCATCCTCTGCTAGGTGTGGTGCATATCTGCTCTCCATAGCATTCTAAATCTGGCTAGGTATGGTGTATCTCTGCTCTCTATAGCATTCTAAACCTGTCTAGGTGTGGTGCATATCTGCCCTCCGTAGCATTCTAAACCTGGCTAGGTGTGGTGCATATCTGCTCTCCGTAGCATTCTAAACCTGGCTAGGTGTGGTGCATATCTGCTCTCCGTAGCATTCTAAACCTGTCTAGGTATGGTGCATCTCTGCTCTCCACAGCATTCTAAACCTGGTTTCCTGTTGTTGTTCCATACATTTTAGTTGATCCTCCTCCCCTGTCACTCCTAGCTCGCTCAGTCTTGTGTTAAAAAGATGTCTCCTATCAACACCCTGTACTCCTCTACAGTAGCGGCCAGGAGTTTTCCAAGAAAAATACAGGAAAAGAGGCTAAAAAGGCATTAGAAAAAAGCTTATGTCGGCATTATTGGTCGAGGTCAAATTAAACCTCTGGATCAAAGAAGTGATTCTAGAGTGTTGGCTATGGAATTCCAACTATATCAGTAAAGCTTTTGTTGACAGAGTATAACAAACCCTATTGCCATACAGTATGTATCCTGCCAGGAACCTTCCAGCTGCTCCTCTCGAAGCCGATAACTGATCGTTTCACAGAACCATATGTGGCCATTTTCTAATTGTCTAATCTTTTCCAATCACTTTTTCTCCTGTGAGCTTTCTTCTCACTCTCCATTGTGTATTTTTGTCATAATACTCCATATTCAGATTAGTAGTATATTTCAGTCTTAGGAAACACAGCAGGGGTGTCTACATGTCCCAGGCTTCACCTCCCACTGCTAGTGGGTGAAATAGGAAGAGGGCAGATCGTAATAGCTCACTTGAAATAGCACTTGTTGATTATGTGATTTCCTTATCTAATTGGTGCAAACAAGAGTAGATTGAATGAAAGATTAGCATAGTGTCTTGAATTGCAAATATGGTCTTAAATAAGTCACTTACCCTGTATACTGATAGAGAAATGAAGTGGGATGAGTGGTAAAATAAGTGCTGTTTTACTTTTTGTTCTGGAGTGGATTGTTGTGAGTAGGTTGTGACCTGTTGTCTAGAAAATACTCGTTCTCTTTCTCGGCTCTGTGGCAAATTCAAAAGACTCCATTATACTGTATTATGAGTAGTTCAGAACTTGATATGCACCAGGATGAGAAGATGGTTTACTAGAATGTTAATAGATATAGGCCGGTATGATTAATATCTAATGGCTTCCGGTATGATTCATAGCTAATGACTGCTGGTATGATTCATATCTAATGGCTGCCGGTATGATTCATAGATAATGGCTGTCGGTATGATTCATAGCTAATAGTTGCCGGTATGATTGATAGCTAATGACTGCCGGTATGATTCATAGATAATGGCTGTCGGTATGATTCATAGCTAATAGTTGCCGGTATGATTGATAGCTAATGGCTGTCGGTATGATTCATAGCTAGTAGTTGCCGGTATGATTCATAGCTAATAGTTGCTGGTATGATTCATAGCTAATAGTTGCCGGTATGATTGATAGCTAATGGCTGCCGGTATGATTCATAGATAATGGCTGTCGGTATGAATCATAGCTAATAGTTGCCGGTATGATTAATAGCTAATGGCTGCCGGTATGATGCATAACTAATGGCTGTCATTATGATTCATGTCATTGTGGACCCAAAAGTTGTTTCTGCATATTAGCACTGTAAGTGTATGGAAGCCATGGACATGTAATGCAGTGTTTTCAGCCCACTTGCTTGTCTGTTGTATCATTCTCGCTATCCCTATTCTGTTAGCACTCTCCTAGCATCCACACATGTGCTTTACTGCACCAGCAGGTAAACTGGCCATACCACTGAGAGTCACTTCTGGCTATAATTCATAGAAAAGCTGTTTAAAGGCACAATATGTAATTTCCACAGCCTAACCCTGACGACTTTGTGGTGCATGCAAGACCATCCATGCAATACTTGAAGCTCATGGTTGGAAGATTGTCCAAATCCTGTAGAACAGTTTTGAACTACTGCTCCTCTAGTGGTACAGTATCATGAGGTGTTCATTGAAAATATCTGCAGTATAATGTTTTTATTTAGTTCATATATTAGTCCATATTCTCAACTGATACATCAATTAGTCATTTTGTATTTAGTCCTTACATTCAAGTGATGAGCACAGATTTAAAATTACCTAGACTCCACCAAAACTAACATGAGGAAAAACATGTATCTACAACCTATGCTGTATCCACAATTCTCCGGAATCTAGTGGAGGGTTTACATGTAAGAGTGGGATGCCTCTTGGAGACAGCATTAAGGTGAAAAATCAATAGCTGCCAAACAAAGTGAAATGTTAGGTTTAGTCTGATACATGACAGATACCGCCTAGGCTGATTTGTCTTCAGTGAATCAAGGCTGGAACAGTTGATGCCTGTCTGCTGTTGTCAGTTACCACTGCATTAGACACGTTTGGAGGACAGTAAGTCTGGCTGGTCCTGCTATTGAGTTACCATAATAGCCAATGAAAAGAAAGGCATCTTCAGAATCAAGGGCTGTTGCACAGCAGCTTAACTTACCAGCCAATTTCACTAATGAATTTGGTAGTAACGACTACTGCCACAGAAGGGATTCATGAAGTGGATGGTGGTTTCAACAAGTGTGTTGTGTGCGGGATTAATCTCAAAGACAAAATCTCAAATACAAATAAAGTTGAGATACATGCACTTATCTGACGTTGATGCATAAACCATGCATTAATAACAATTAGGGCTGTGAATTGCCAGGAGAAATGTGATTTATCAATACGATATGTATTGCGATTCTCATGATTCTATATATTGCGATTGAATACTGTCATTTTACCGCAATTTTATGTTCCAAACATATTGCTCACTATATGTCTGCAGCAGAGAGACAAGAGAGAGCATTAGAAAACCAGTTCGATCAGTCAAGGAAATAAAAGTGCTGTAAACATGTTGGCTCATTATTTAAGAAGTAAAAAGAAGTTAGAGTAATTTTCATCCTATAGATTGTTCTCCATCATTTTTTTTTCTCCCCATCACTTAAAAAATTACAATTAAAATGTTTTCAGTTATGTGCCCTGGTTTCAAAATATAATTTTTATGTAAGTGGCTAGGCCCGCTTAATGATGCAGTCAGCTAAGTCTTCCTGTACTCTGAAGCAAACAAACAAGCAATTTCTATATTTTTTTACTGATCGATAGAATCCCCAAACAATTAATAGCTTTGATCATAGGTTTCAACCGGGAAGGTTCTATTCATCATGTTGTGCACTTGAAGTTGGCTTAGTTGCCTCAGCAAATCAAGACTGCATATTTTACTTTCTAGCCCTGAGCATATGCAATGTTCAAGACTCTGCCAGTGTCCTCTGCATGGAGCCTGGGGCCATATCATAGTGCTGATTGTGCAGGCTGGATCATTAGAGGGTACACTGGTTGCTGTACATGGGATGCTGAGAGGGGGATAGGGAGAGAGGGATAGGGATAGAGGGATAGGGAGATAGGGATAGGGAGAGAGGGATAGAGATAGAGGGATAGGGATAGAGGGATAGGGAGAGAGGGATAGGGAGAGAGGGATAGGGAGAGGGGGATAGGGATATAGGGATATAGGGATAGAGGGATAGGGATAGAGGGATAGGGATAGAGGGATAGGGAGAGAGGGATAGGGATAGAGGGATAGGGAGAGGAGGATAGGGAGAGAGGGATAGGGAGAGAGGGATAGGGAGAGGGGGATAGGGAGAGAGGGATAGGGAGAGAGGGATAGGGAGAGAGGGATAGGGAGAGGGGCATGGGGAGAGGGGGATAGGGAGAGAGGGATAGGGAGAGGGGAATAGGGAGAGAGGGATAGGGAGAGGGGGATAGGGAGAGAGGGATAGGGATAGAGGGATAGGGAGAGAGGGATAGGGAGAGAGGGATAGGGATAGAGGAATAGGGAGAGAGGGATAGGGATAGAGGGATAGGGAGAGAGGGATAGGGATAGAGGGATAGGGAGAGAGGGATAGGGAGAGAGGGATAGGGAGAGGGGGATAGGGATAGAGGGATAGGGAGAGAGGGATAGGGATAGAGATGGTATGAAGAAAGATTAGAAAACATCAGGAAGTCCAAACTGGTTGGTTGGTGGGTTCTTGTGGTGTGTGTGTTCATGGTGCTTAGATGTGTGCATTCATGTGCATTTGTGTATGAATGTGGGGGAGAGGATCAATGTTGTGGAAAATAACTGCCTCCCCTGGAAGAGCCATATCCTTGGCTTTGAATTATTCTAGAATGCCCTGGTCTGTGTCAAACAGCACTGTAACGGTAGGATATCAATTTACAGCCTTGGCCTTATAAACCTTCCCTTAGAAAGCAGGATGTCAGCCACTACAATGTCACAATACAACTGGGGATAATACTGGACAGTGGGGTATCATATTTTTTTGGAAGCACTGGTGTCAGATTATGTCTCGACCTCCGAGCCATCGTTTATCTCTAAAGCAGAGAGTAACGCTGGTCTCAGGATTTGCAGTGGAGCATTGTCTGTAGATAGCGATTGCAGCTATGCCATTGTTAGTCAATTTGTTGGGTTCTTTTGAGGAAGTACAGGGCCCATAGAAAGTCTACGTTCCCTTGAACTTTTTTTTTTGTTGTTGCGTTACAAAGTGGGATTGAAATAGATTTCAGTAATTAATCTGCACAAAATACTCCATGATGTCAAAGTGAAAAGAAAGTTGTTTATTTGTTATAACTAAAACATAGTCGTTGCATAAGTATTCAACTCCTTTGTTTAAACAAGCCTAAATGAGTTCACAAGTCAAATGTGGCTTAACAAATCACATAATAAGTTATATGGACTCCCTCTGTGTGAAATAAAATGGGTTGACATTATTTTAAACCCCTACCCCTTCCTCTGTCCCCCATAGGTACACCATCTTTAAGGTCCCTCAGTCAAGTTCTGAATTTCAAGCACAGCTTCAAATATCAGGGAGCTTTTCCGAAAGCCTCTTATAGAAGGGCAGTGATTGGTAGATGTGTAGAAATAGCAAATCAGACATTGAATATCTCTTTAAGCATGGTCAAGTTTATAATTATGCTGTGGATTATTTATTAAACCACTCAGAAACATCAAAGATACAGCAGTCCTTCTGAACTGTAATACTGCAAAAAATTTGCAAATGAAGAAACTTTTTGGCCTAAATGCAAAGCCCTGTTTGGGGCAAATGCAAGACAACACATAACTGAGTAACTGCAACCTTATTTTCAAGCATGGTGGTTGCTGCATCATGGTATACGTATACTTGACATTAGCAAAGGCTGGGGAGTTTTTCAGAATAAAAAGAAACGGCAAACTCCTAGAGAAAAACCTGCTTCAGTCTGCTTTCCCCCAGACACTGAGAGAGGAATTCACCTTTCAGTTGGACAATAACCTACAACACAAGGCCAAATCTACAGTGGATATGCTTACCAAGAAAACAGTGAATGTTCATGAGTGGCAAAGTTACAGTTTTGACATGAATCTGCTCGAAAATGTATTCCAATACTTAACAATTGCTGTCTAGTCATAATCCCCACAGAGCTTGAATAATTTTGGGCAAACATTGGACAATACAGGTGTGTGAAGACTTACCCAAGAAGACACACAGCTGTAATCACTGCCAAAGGTGTTTCTAACATGTGTTGACTCAGGGGGATGAATGCTTGCACTATCTAATCAAGGCCCTATAGCTGTATTTCAGTCCACATGTTGCTCATTTAAAGAGTGCCTTTGTTATGTAGTCCATTAGAAAAATGAATCAGCTGAAAGTGGAAACGTGTCAAGTTGTAAACAAAATACTTGCCATTATTTGTGAAGGGAATGCTTTCCCCTTTTTAACTGTTGACAGGTCTCTTCTCTATCCCTTTGAACAGTGTTTAGCTGGGGAAATGCAATTATAGCAACCATTGTGACAGCTATTAGAACCCCAAATGGCCTGTTTTTCCTGGTTCCATTTGCTCAAGTGATTTGGAAGGTGTGGCCTAAGTGAACAAGAGGCATATCAATAGTCCACCTGACAGGGTTGAATTGCTGCACTAAAGACACCGGAGAACGCCATTAGAGCCTAAAACATTTTTTTGAAAAGAGAAATGACTGATTGTTTTGAAGGTGTTTACAGTTAAGGTATCTTCACCTATTCCAGGCAGGCAGCCTACATACCTTTTTGAATGGGTAATTTTGAAGTGACCAGAAAATAATGTTTGACCAATGAGCCTTACAAACCGACAGTATATCATATGTTCAATAGGGGCAATGCTACAATCAATATCATTTCTGGAGCCACTCCTTTGCCAGCCTCCACTAGGCCCCAACTCTCAACCAGGATTCATTTCCTGCTGCCGTCTGTCCATCACCATGACAACACAAGGCAGTCATACTGACTAATGGCACTACCTATCCAGGTCACGACAGTCTTTTTGATGAAGAAAAGGTCTTGGCACCTGGTTGAACCCGTAATGCTGGCAGGACAAATTGGCTGTCTAATGTTTGGGTAATGACACCTAGAGCTGTTTTTCATCTCCTGTCTATATCCTGTCCATCTCCTATCCATCATGTGTCACATCACATGTTATGCTTCTTCTCTGTTGAATGGCAGGGTTATTAGGATCATCTGAATCTAAGATGAAAAACATTGTTATTTATTTCTCCTTTAAAATAATCTTAAACATTTTCTGACACTAGCTATCTTTTCATCAAATTGGCGACAGATTTTCAAGCGAATATTCTAAAATCCGCATAAAGACAATATGCACATTTTCCCACCAGTGGTGTGTTTCCACCGAATGGACTTGTTGCAGATAAAAATCAGTGCATAATGACTCTTGTCATGGGACCTGCGCTCTAGCCAACATTTTGCAGATACAGTGTGGGTAGGCTGTGCAGGTAGGCTAGTCTACAATGATGAGATTATTATTTGTCAAATGGCAGTCAAGCATCGATCAGAATAAGAAGGAGCATCAAGATCACTGTGCACTTTCACCACCCTCTGTTATTTAGTCTGTAGCCCAATAAACTGCTGTCACGCCCTGACCTTAAAGAGCCTTTTTATTACTCTATTTGGTTAGGTCAGGGTGTGATTTGGGTGGGCATTCTAGTTTTTCTATTTCTTTGTTGGCCGGGTATGGTTCCCAATCAGAGGCAGCTTGTCACGCCCTGACCTTAGTATTCTTTGTTTTCTTTATTATTTTGGTTAGGTCAGGGTGTGACATGGGTGATATGTGTGTTTTTGTCTCTTTCTAGGGTGTTGTACTGTCTAGGGGTTTTGTAGATTTATGGGGTTGTTTTCATCTAGGTGTTTATTGTTGTCTCTGATTGGGAACCATATTTAGGCAGCCATCTTCTTTGGGTATTTCGTGGGTTATTGTCTAGCCCAGTGCAGGCTATTCCACCTCCCCGCACTGGCCTGGCTACGGGGAGCATTCAACCAGGTAAGGTTGGGCAGGCTCGGTGCTCCAGATCTCCAGTGCGCCTTCTTGGTCCGGTCTATCCGGTGCCATCTCCATGCACCAGCCCTCCGGTGGCAGCTCCCCGCACCAGGCTTCCTGTGCGTCGCCAGAGCTCAGTTCTCCCTGTTCCTCCTCCCCGCACTCGCACTCAGGTGCGTGTCCTCGGCCCAGTACCACCAGTGCCGGCACCACGCACCAGGCCTACAGTGCGCCTCGTCTGTCCTGAGCTGCTAGAGTCTCCTGTCTGTCCTGAGCCGCCAGACTCTCCCATCTGTCCTGAGCTGCTAGAGTCTCCCGTCTGTCCTGAGCTGCTAGAGTCTCCCGTCTGTCCTGAGCTGCTAGAGTCTCCCGTCTGTCCTGAGCTGCTAGAGTCTCCCGTCTGTCCTGAGCTGCTAGAGTCTCCCGTCTGTCCTGAGCTGCTAGAGCCGCCAGTCTGTCCTGAGCCATCAGAGCCGCCAGTCTGTCCTGAGCCATCAGTCAGCCTGGAGCTGCCAGAGCCGTCAGCCAGCAAGGAGCTGCCAGAGCCGTCAGTCAGCCAGGACCGTCAGTCAGCCAGGACCTGTCAGAGCCGTCAGTCAGCCAGGACCTGCCAGAGCCGTCAGACAGCCAGGACCTGCAAGAGCCATCAGCCAGCAAGGAGCTGCCAGAGCCGTCAGCCAGCCAGGAGCTGCCAGAGCCGTTAGCCAGCCAGGTGCTGCCAGAGCCATCAGCCAGCCAGGAGCTGCCAGAGCCGTCAGCCAGCCAGGAGCTGCCAGAGCAGTGAGCCAGCCAAGAGCTGCCAAAGCCGTCAGTCAGTCCGGAGCTGCCCTTCAGTCCGGAGCTGTCCCTCAGTCCGGAGCTGCCCCTCAGTCCAGAGCTACCCCTCAGTCCTGAGCTACCCCTCAGTCCTGAGCTACCCCTCAGTCCTGAGCTACCCCTCAGTCCTGAGCTACCCTTCAGTCCTGAGCTTCCCCTCAGTCCCGAGCTGCCCCTCAGTCCGGAGCTGCCCCTCAGTCCGGAGCTGCCCCTCAGTTTTGTGGGGCCCTTTAGTAGGGTTGCCAGTCTTAGGTTGGCGGCGAGGGTTGCCGTTCCTAGGAGGCCACAAAAGCGGACTAAGACTATGGTGGAGTGGGGTCCACGTCCGGCACCCGAGCCGCCGCCGTGAAAGAGGCCCACCCGGACCCTCCCATTTAGATTAGGTTTTTGCGGCCGGAGTCCGCACCTTTGTGGGGGGGTACTGTCACGCTCTAACCTTAGTATTCTTTGTTTTCTTTATTATTTTGGTTAGGTCAGGGTGTGACATGGGTGATATGTGTTTTTTCTAGGGTCTTTGTACTGTTTAGGGTTTTTGGAGATTTATGGGGTTGTTTTCATCTAGGTGTTTATGTTGGTCTATGGTTGCCTAAATTGGTTCTCAATTAGAGGCAGGTGTTTATCTTTGTCTCTGATTGGGAACCATATTTAGGCAGCCATCTTCTTTGGGTATTTCGTGGGTTATAGTCTATGTGTAGTTGCCTGTGTCAGCACTCGTTATCATAGTGTCACGTTCGTTTTGTTGTTTTTGTTTAAAGTGTTCTTTGTGTTTTTCGTCATTCAATAAAATAATGGATTCACACCACGCTGCGCTTTGGTCCACTCCATACGACGATCGTGACACAGCTGTCTATCGTTGTCTCTGATTGGGGATCATACTTAGGCAGTCTTTTTCCACCTTAGATTTGTGGGATCTTGTTTGTGTGTAGTTGCGTTCTCTACTGCATATAGCGTCACGTTCGGTTGTATGTTGTTATTTTTGTTTCTTGTTCATCGAATAAAATTATGTACGCTTACCACGCTGCACCTTGGTCCAATCCATCTCTAAACGATCGTAACAACTGCATGCTTTCCTGAGTTGCAGTGGAAAGACCTTACACCATATTGTCGCGTGACTCCAAGTTTACTTCAATGTGATGGTTTTTATATCAATATTTGCGCATTAAGGTGTTTCCACTGCCATTTCTCACATAATTCATTGTTCCAAAACATCCGGTTTCCATCACAGCTGTCATGATTTTTTGTTATTCGGTATGACTTTACTCGCATAAAAACTGTGGATGGAAACATGGTTACTGAGATAATAGCTGTCAACATGAGACTAACAGCTTGCTAGTTGGCTTATCCCAGCTACTTATGAATAACTACAACTTGTAATTGCAATACATGTCTGTAGCAACAGCTAGTAGTGATGATTGTTTTGGTGATCTGTAAGTTGTCAGGGAGACAGGGAGACCTACTGAAGTATGTTTTTGAATGTTCAACATTTCATCACAATGACCATGTTTATAATCATCATAGTATCTTTCTTTACACCCTCATACTAATAATTATGTCATATTGAAATGTTACCCTGGCCTTCTGTGGTGAGATGAATTGGGGGGGAATGTAAGAGTCCTTTGATGTGATGAGAAGCTGGGTAAGGAGAGGGCTGGTGTGTTTGACAGGGTAAGGTAGCAGGAAGTTTGAGGGAATTCAAAAGGAGCTCTCCTGAACCTCAGGCCCTTATAGTTCAAAGCTACAACCCTTCTCTTTGCTGAAGAATTTCCTAAAAGTCACCAGGAAGGTGGTTCTAATGGTTCTGGATCCCAGCAGGGTTGACTGCACTCCCCTAGGCCATCCAATATGAGTCTGAGCTGCCGCCTCCACTACAGAACTCTGCTAAAGCTAACCGATTGTCCAACCAGAGACAGGATAGTAATACATGCAGCCTGATCACACACTTAAAAGTGATAATTGACACAATAGTTCCTATAGTGACTAAAACAGAAGACTCTGTAAAGAGATTATTCTAGGCTGGGGATGTTCATAATTATTCACTAGCTATGAAATGGTAGATCAAGATCCCTGAACTGACACAATGGAACTTCCTGCTCTTATTTTTTTTCAATGGAATGGTGATGATATCCTACAATTTTCATAATGGTGAAGGACTAAATAGTCACTTAATAGACACTTAAGTGTCTGAAGACCTTTGCAGTTTTTGCACATTTTTAAAAGCCTTTTACCATTCTGTCCAAGCTTATAGTCCTCAGATTGTTGTTGTTCTGCAAAACAGCTTTTAA
This sequence comes from Oncorhynchus mykiss, assembly GCF_057628025.1. Lineage (NCBI taxonomy): Eukaryota > Metazoa > Chordata > Actinopteri > Salmoniformes > Salmonidae > Oncorhynchus > Oncorhynchus mykiss. Next base: position 17,814,915 of record NC_143035.1, read on the forward strand.
TTGTCACCTGGTGCCGTGTCAAATATTGTACTCTGTATTCAGAACCAATGGACTAATCATGAGGAGATATTTCAGAAGAGGGAATACCTGAGAAAGCCATTGAAGCAGACTTTCCAGGGATTGCAAGATAGAGAAAGATCAAGACAAATCCAGCTAACAGCAAAGGGACTCTTAGCCGTTGAGAATGGATCAGACATCGAACAGCAGCTGTACTGATGGATTTTGTAGAGGTTAATGGTAATCGTCTTTAAGAATGTAATGTTCTTAACGAAACCTTAAAACCGCTTGCTTTTTTCACTGACTGATTGTAATCCTAAATTGTGCAACGTGACGATGGGAGTCGAAAGGAAAGTAAAACACATAGACACAAAGAGATGCAAAAACCTGTCGGTCCAATTCCCAAAAGGGTTCCTGATGAATAAGCACAAACACATTCTTCTAAAAACCAAGAATTAAAAACGCACCAAAGGGAATTCCGCTTCGAGAGACATTATTGTGAAAGCATAGACGCTTCATAAACCCGGCGTTTGATAGATATCGCAGGCGCCATTAAGATCTGAATGAGGTTGTCGTTTCAGCAGCCAGCATGCAGTATGAATCAAAAAGGGCCTTTAATTAAAGCATCTCGTCTGACGGAGACAATGACACGATGACATTGAGGAGTTATGGAAGGGAGGCATCTGTCTTGATCTGATTTCAAATCATAGCCCCAGAAAACACACAGCTGTTTCATCCCAGGGCTCTTCGCTCTTAAAATATCAGGTTAATTGCCTGTGTTTTGGTGTAAGAGAATGGCAAGCTGTCTCAGAGAATCATTGTTTCACACACTTGAACACATGCATTCGTGTGCATATCCTCTCACGAGAACATTTGCAAGGCGCTCTCTCTCCCACCACACTCACTGGCGCATGGGTGGCAATTAATGATGAAGCACACCGGTGCCAATTGGTTTGATTGCTTACCAGTATCACGGTGCAGTTGACATTGGACTTGATGAGGTGTGGAGATCACATGAGATGTGCAATTACTATCTATTAAATTAATGTAAAGATGTTGACCTTTGTCTCAGCACCAAATACATTTATAAAAAGTGAATGTTTAGAAAGTGCAGAAATTCCCACTTCATATATGTCTGGCCACCCAATATATTAAATATCTATTACCAAAGCAAGATAAATAGTGAAAAAATATGGCATCTCAAATGCTTAGATATTTAGATTTAGATATATTTAGATATGCAGATGGACTCTACCAAGTCGAAGTGTTCTAATTTGTATGTAAAGGGTTATCTTATGTATCAAGTATTCTAATAACCAAGTACAAGAAGATGATTTCGTTATGTAATGTAATCATGTTCCCACGTAGTCATCCTGTGCGTAACTTGACGGGATAACAACCACTGTAACCAATTGTATGTCTTCATTAAACCTTGAGGCAGTACAATGAGCCAGTCAATATCTTTGCTAATCTACATTTGACCCCACAAGGTGAACTCATGAAGATAGAGGCATTTCCATAGTTTCAAGATTTTATTGAGCTCAAATGAGATGTTTTGATCATTTACATTAACATACAATTTGGTTGAAAGGGCTGCTAAAGTATGATACATACAATATTGTAATAACAATGGATTTGTGTAAAGCTTATCTCAAACTAACTCAAAAGTCCAATAAACATGAACTAGTAGAAATACATAAAACCTTTCTTATCTATAAACCATTGAAAGTGTAGTGTTGTTCCTAACATAGGATATTTCTAGACAAAAGACAATAGACCATTACAGGGTCACCATAGCAGATCAATGTTTCAGACGTTTCACCAACAGCTCAGACTTTGTTTCTATACAATAGACAATAGACCATTACAGGGTCACCATAGCAGATCAATGTTTCAGACATTTCACCCACAGCTCACACTATGCAATATTCATACAAGCTTATGAAATTATTATTTCAGTGTCTGAAAAGTAACTTTGAATGGTTTTGGATTTTACGTTTTAAGATGGTTAAATGGTTGTCACTTCACATGCTGCTTATGTTGTGTTTGATGTTAGAACATGTGTTTGATGCCGTTCTTTGGGTGAGTTTTGAGAAATTTGAAACTGAACAAAAGTGTCTGTGCCCTATTAAAACATGTCGGTAACCCTCCTTCCCCTTGAAGATTTAACACACAATAACATGTATTACACCCTGCTATGGATGTTCCCTCCTGGAACGTCTAACATTGTAGGCCATCATTGTAAATAATAAGTTGTTCTTAACTGACTTGCCTAGTTAAATAAAGGTTAAACACATTTTATTTTATAAATAATGTATTACTTTTACATGAAAAGTTTGACTATGTTGATTTAACTCATAATGTGTCTCAGTACACACAGTATTATAACAATATCTACATAGGTTATAACCCTAAAATAGGACACTATCAACTGTTGCCTGCCCTTCCCATAGGCCCCGAGTCCGTAATGAATTATACAGCTGAGAAATAATTCCTGTAGAAAATGATTTCTGAATGACACGCATACATTTCCTCAGCCTTGCGGAAGCGACGTAGGGGTTGTTTGTCAGCTGCTGGAGGTTTGCTTCGTGTTGACAGGTGTGCAGCGAGAGGCAAAGGCACACTGACAGGGACAATTTGCATAGCCACTAAAGAGGCAGCCTCACTGAAACAATGCATGATGTCCTTCAAACAAAGTTGTTATTTTTGGCCTTCACTCTTGTCATATTATTTTAGCACAGTCCATGTTACTGGCCTTAATTTGTCATATTGTTTCTGGGTCTTTCTCTAGGGCTGCCATCAGCGAAATGACAAGTAGAAACATCAGCATACCATTAGGTGACCATTAGGACATCCAGCATGTAACAAGGATTGTGCCAAAATCCAAATTCATATCCAGCTGTTTACCCTATCAAAGCATGCTGTTACTGCATGATGACATAGTTCAAGAAAAGTCCTGACTTTTTCAATTATCTCAAAGATTGCCCTAACCCTTAAAAAACCCACCTCCATTTGGAATTTACAGGAGCAAATCAGAAATGTCAGCATTGTAGGTTTACCTCTTAGCGTTGAAGATGGATAGATAATCACGACGTGTCATTCCGTGGGCCAATTACACAGCTTTGTGTGAAATTGGAAAACCTGTTCTCTGAGCGCTCTAATGGATGTTCTGGTCATTAGTTATTTGAGAGTCTTTTCGGGCTGTAATCAAACGTGAAACATCCTGTTAAGCTCCCATAAAGAAACAGCTGTCTCTATAAATGACCTTCTGGGTTAAAGAACCCAACATTCAGCCAGTTGGTGTTTGCCATAATTATCAATATTTTTTTGTTGCTATAGCATCTCATGCATTTGAAGAGCAATTTTAGGTTGCATTTAATTTTCTTGGTTTGTCAGATAACCACAGCTTTATACAGAACACGATCACCAGTTTATTGCAAGCAGCTCCCACACAAGATAGTAGCAATCCAATGCAATGCCAAGCAGGTGTACTATACTTTTTTTGGTTTTACATTCAGGTGTTCTCATATGTGCTTACAGTCTCTTTCTGTTTCCCTTTGAACAGGAGCCCAACTGTCGAGTCAACAAGGCCCGCCTCCTCTACCACCAGCCCCTCCCCCTCACCACAAACACCACCCTTCCATTACTTCGTTGAGCCGCGGCTCGCTGGCCAATCAGAGGAGCCCAAGCCCTCCCCCCTCGGCTGGCCTGGTGGCCGAGTTACAGAGCGCAGCAGAATGTGTCCAGTTGCAGGACAGCTGGGTCCTGGGCAGCAATGTGGCACTGGAGAGCAGGTGAGTGACCCACAATGCACCTGGAGGGTTTGTGACAGTTTGTAACATCCAATACACCTGGGGATATGATGACCAATCGCACCTTTAGGGAATGACTCATCTGCAAGACCAGTATCCCCGATGAAAGCGTCATATCTACATGTACATTAAAGGGAAATGTAAAAAAATCTTCGACATCATATTCCTCTCATCTCCAGCACATATGTGAGAAAGACACATTTTTAGGTTTTGTAGTAAAAAAATAGGAAGATAAGGGTTTCCAATGACATCATCAACCAATTAGTAAACAATTAGTAGGCAATTAGTAAACAATTAGTAGGCAATGCTTCCTCGCAATTGGTCAAAATTACATGATGCACACCACTTATCTTCCTTTTACTACAAAACATAGAAACGCACTAAATTGTACATATGTTGATGAATATGAAGTTGAAAAATGGTGACGTTTCCCTTTAACTTAAGAGAAGAAAGAGGTTGGTTTGTTATAATCTGAATGTACATTTCTCTATGTGTCTTCTGGTGCATCTCAGTGGAACTGTTGGTCTCCTTGTCATGGGTAGCCCTTTCCTACAGTAAAATGACTAGTGGCCTCATGGGTGAAATTGTATTCATATTTTTTTTCATAATTAATAAACCGGTGTTTCTATGTCAAACGGTTTTGTTATTTTTTCAGTCTTCTGTGATGTATATAAAGTGTAATATTGGAATGCAAACAAAAAATGGAACACATTTAAACTCTATATCTGACATGGTACAGGTGTCTTGTTTTTTTATAGCCCATAACCATGTGTGTGAGGTGTATACTATGGTTTCAAAGTAGATTTGTTAAAGACTACCAGGAAGCACTCTAGCTGTGTTCGAATACTCATACCAACCGCACTAACCATACTATTTGTGACATAAATTGAGTATACAGTATGTTTATTGGTCATAGTATGGATAAAGTTAGTATGCCAAAAGTTCCCGGATGTCATACTACATTCGACAAAATACGAAGTTTACAAGCAGTGGACAATATTTCCGTCCTTTTAAGGGCCCATGGTGAAATTCTTCAGAAAATGGTTATGGCTTCATATTGTTTTCAGATTTGAAGAAAATGGCAGAAAATAGAAAAGTCCAACGGGAGCGGATTCAAATTCATAGCTTTAACTAATTATGACAAATGTAATAAAGTAATGACTTTTCAAATAAGTTAACTTTCACGTTATGTTGGCTGACAATTTGCTAGCTACCCTATCCTTACGAACCACATAACATATCATTACAGCAGTATGTACCGGTATGTTAGCTAGCTACCTAACGTTAGTTGGCTACTAATACATCAAACTTGCCAGTATATTAACTATATGCTATCTAACTAACTATCCAGTGTTCATTGACTTGATTATTCCCGTCATTCATAGTTTAGCTAAGTGGTATAGTTGTTTTGCGTTTCTCAATGGACATTCGGGTGCTTTCGTAAATTTGCTCTGGCTACTTACTCCAATTTCAGAGCACTTTCCTTTGAGTGTACGAGAGTGCAGAATAACTTCCCAGCAGCACAGTTACAGTCACAAACACTCAGGATGACAACAGCCTAACCAGCTCTGCTAGGGCGAGTAAAATGGTTAGAATGATGTATTCTCTCATTTGTGTCTGAAAGTAGCTAGCAAGCTAGCCAACATTAGCCAGTTAGCTTGGGTGCTTGACTGCCATTGTAAGGTCAGAACGCTCGAATCAACCCTACTCATCGGCCAGAGCGTACAGTGTACACTGAACGATCGGAGAGCAAAACGCTCTGAGTTTACAAATGGACAATCTGACAATGCTCTGAATTTATGAATGCCCAGAGCACATTCTGAGCGCACTCTGGCACTCAAGATTGAATTTAAGAACACACCCAAAGTCATAAAATATCTAGCTAGTAATTTCTTATGCTAACAAGCTAGCAAGAGGTTGCATAGCAACAGCATCAACTTCCGGTAGACAGGCACAGCGCTAGTACGCTCAACTGAAAGGATACCATTCGTTTAGGGTATAACGTCAACTCACTCACTTTTGTACATTGCCTTGGTCCGTGCAATTGACCTTATTTTAGCGCTCAAAAAACGTTATACTTCCAGATCAACTGGAATGTCAATACCATTGTAAAGCACAATTTCTCCCTTTTCCAACTAAATTCATGCCGAGACCAACCACGCTGCCCGTTTCTGCATGATTCAAGAAGGCAATGAGCTCCGTCGGGTCTTTTTAAAAATGGCAGGTGGGGAAGTGAAACTAATGTGTGATAGTAAGAAGGAGAGATGATGTGGGAAAACTGCTTTTTTTTCACTCGATCTTTCCAACTTTTCAGTGGTTAAGGGCGCTATACTGCAGCGCCAGCTGTGCCATCAGAGTCCCTGGGTTCGCGCCCAGGCTCTGTCGGGAGGTCCGTGGGGCGACGCACAATTGGCCTAGCGTCGTCCGGGTTAGGGAGGGATTGGTCGGTAGGGATCTCCTTGTCTCATCGCACACCAGCGACTGCAGTGGCGGGCCGGGCGCAGTGCGCGCTAGCCAAGGTTGCCAGGTGCACGGTGTAGCCTCCGACACATTGGTGCGGCTGGCTTCCGGTTTGGATGTGCCCTGTGTTAAGAAGCAGTACGGCTGGTTGGGTTGTGTATCGGAGGACGCATGACATTCAACCTTCGTCTCTCCCGAGCCTGTACGGGAGTTGTAGCAATGAGACAAGATAGTAGCTACTACAACAATTGGATACCACGAAATTGGGGAGAAAAAGGGGTAAAAAAAAAAAAAAAAAGTGATCTTCAGAAGTAAACAGCGGCTTTGAGAGTCATGATTGCTTGCAGTGATGACTTAAAAAATGACTAGGTTTCCCCCCCTTACCCCGTCACTGTCCATTTCTTGTTTTTAAACGATGACAGAAGTGCTACACCTGGTGGAGAGAGATTATAAGACAGAAATAGTTGCGGTACGTTACGGCATGACACGTCACGATGTAACGAAGGGTCAATTTTTAAAACTTTTCTCCAATACTATAGAGCCATTACCATGTCGATCAACGCTTGAATAGAAGCGTAGTTCACACCCCATATTTTCAAGTCAACACAGTCACTATAGACCCATTGGTTTTCTTTGCAGCCTCGTTTGAATGTCGCGGTTGCGCACATTTGTACGGAATGGGGTGAGTTTACGTTACTAAAATGAACTAATAGTATATAGTATGTATTGTATACTCATTAGGTATGTAGTATACAGTATGTTAGTATGGACATTCAAACACAGCTTCAGAGTGACCCTGATTTAGCCCACTGCATTAAAAGTATGTCAACTAGGTGAGTCTGTTCTATTTCTCAAAGAAACCAAATGGACAATGTACATTGCATGAAGAAATAATTGTATATCTCTCACAAATACAATCTTACCTCTGGACATAATCCCTTCAACTAATGCATTATCACTAATTACTAATCATTCATAGTTCATCAACAATAAGAGATGGTTAGAGGGCCTCTTCTAGGACTTTGCCTCATCAGTTCAGTTAATCAGTTTAGAGCACCAGCAAACGTTTGAGGTGAAAGGAAATATGACCTGGAGATGGATCATTCGCAACATTTGATACGATCCAAAGCGGTTTGGCATAATGGTAATGGAATAGCACAGGTTTCCAGAGGCTTGCCAGCCTGAAATCAGATTGTTGTAACTTACAAGAAGGCACTTCGGTCTAAATAGATTATTTTTTTCAGTTGAAGATGCCCTGCACAGGAAGCTACTTTGTCATAAGAGTCTTTGTCTAGCATTTCCCCCGTGAGAAAAACATCAGTGTTATTTATTTCCAAACCATAAAGGGGTTTCAAAATGTCCATACCATTCCAGGAAAGTATATTACGTTCTACTTCAAATTGACACAGGTGGATGAATCCATTCCAGCCGGATGTTTCCTGGGCTCAGAGTACTCTTACACATCCTAGATAATTTTGGGCCTTGACGTTTTTCTTTAGAAGCATGCAGTAAGACGCTATCATGATAGGACCAAATCAATTGGGTTATGCAGCATTTGTTCATCCAAGCTGAGGAAGACACGGCAATTGAATACTAACATCACTGTAACCTTGACTGCCTTGCTGGTATTGACAAAACAATATGTACACACCTATCATCACCCAGGTATAGAAATTACTATCTGCAGCACACTGTACTCTAAAGCAAGTGCCTCGCTGTGAGAAGGAACCAGGCGTCATGGTAACCTCAGGGTGCAGATGGGACGGCCTTAGCTACGCGTATAACTATGCTTGTCCAGTAAACTACTAGGTTGTTCAATGCAAACAAGAGCACCAGATAACATATATTAGGCATGCTGGTTTTGGTTCTGTTAACTGGCAAAGAGATGCCTACAGAAATCATATCACGTATTTTCTCTGTTCAACTCATGGTGATAACTAATGCAATGGGACAAACAAGGGTCAGGGGTTTTATCATTTGCATGGTTTTAGTAATGCCTCCTTCTACCCATTGTACTATAACTTTAGTATGGCTTAAAGTATAGAACAACCACAATGACTGACCACACTAGCTAATGTTATGATTCATTAGAATGAATGAATCATACTACAGCACTCATTAAAGCGGCAATCAGTGGTTGAAACAATAACTAAGTGTTTCCCTGCCCCGTTTCGATAAAAAGCTGAGGGATGGTGCTGGAGAAATGTAACCGCTCTCAAATTCCTAGACAGAGCTGTGGATGCAAGGACTGACCATCATGATATCACAATTATAGTTTTTAACCATGTTTTGAGGCTTTACAGTGTTAGCGTACATTTACTTTGTTTACAAACATTGGCATAAACAAGCTAATATTTGGGGTTCGGATGGGGTACGACAGTTGAACTAAGCTCATGAGGCATTTAATGGGTACATATCAATAATTTACACAGTAACAGTGAAAAGTAATTCCAGGGTTTTTCTTTATTTTTACTATTTTCTACATTCTAGAAAAAAGTGAAGACATCAAAACTATGAAATAACACATATGGAATCATGTAGTAACCAAAAGAGTGTTAAACAAATCAAAATAAATGTAATATTCTTTAAAGTAAACCCTTTGCCTTGATGGCAGCTTTGCACAGATTTGGCATTCTCTCAACCAGCTTCACCTGGAATGCTTTTCCAACAGTCTTGAAGGGGTTCCCACATATGCTGAGCACTTGTTGGTTTCTTTTCCTTCACTCTGCAGTTCAACTCATCCCAAACCATCTCAATTGGGTTGAGGGCGGGTGATTGTGGAGGCCAGTTCATCTGATGCAGCACTCCATCACTCTCCTTCTTGGTCAAATAGCCCTTACACATCCTGAAGATGTGTTGGGTCATTGTCTTGTTGAAAAACACAAATGATATTCCCAATAAGCGCAAACCAGATGGGATGGTGTATACTGTGGTAGCCATGCTGGTTAAGTGTACTTTGAATTCTAAATAAATCACCAACAGTGTCACCAGCAAAGCACCCCCACACCGTCACACCTCTTCCTACACGCTTCATGGTGGGAACCACACATTAGGTGATCATCTGTTCACCTACTGTGCGTCTCACGAAGACACTGTGGTTGGAACCAAAAATCTAAAATTCTGAATAATCAAACCAAAGGACAGATTTCCACCAGTCTAATGTCCATTGCTCATGTTGCTCATGGCCCTAGCAATTATCTTCTTCTTATTGGTGTCCTTTAGTAGTGGTTTCTTTGCAGAAATTAGATGATAATAAAGGTGAAATTGATTTTTTTTTTAACGAAGGCCTGATTCACGCAGTCTCATCTGAACAGTTGATGTTGAGATGTGTCTGTTACTTGAACTCTGTGAAGCATTTATTTGGGCTGCAATCTGAGGTGCAGTTAACTCTAATGAACTTATCCTCTGCAGCAGAGGTAACTCTGTGTGTTCCTTTCCTGTGGTGGTCCTCATGAGAGCCAGTTTCCCATAGCCCTTGATGGTTTTTGCGACTGCACTTGAAGATACTTTCAAAGTTTCATACTTTCAATGTTTCGCATTGACTGACCTTCATGTCTCAAAGTAATGATGGACTGTCATTTCTCTATGCTTATTTGAGCTGTTCTTGCCATAATATGGACTTGGTCTTTTACCAAATAGGGCTATCTTGTCTATACCACCCCTGCCTTGTCACAACACAACTGATTGTCCGAAACGCATTAAGAGGGAATACAATTACACAAATTAACTTTGAACAAGGCCCACCTGTTCATTGAAATGCATTCCAGTTGACTACCTCATGAAGCTGGTTGAGAGAATGCCAAATCTGTGCAAAGATGTCATCAAGGCAAAGGGTGGCTACTTGGAAAAATCTGTAATATATTTTTATTTATTTATTTACACAGTGTTTTGGTTACTACATGATTCCATGTGTGTTATTTCATAGTTTGATGTCTTCACTATTATTCTACAATGTAGATAATAGTTTTAAAAAATAAAGAAAAACCCTGGAATGAGTAGATGTTTCCAAACTTTTGACTGGTACTGGAAGTCCAAGAATGGATGTAGCAACTGCAGATTGCCCCTTTACAAATGTGGTCTTCAAAGCATTTGCATTCTAATTTGGCCCCGTTCCTTCTTACATTCATAACGAACAGTTCTGTTAACTTATTGAAAAGCTGCATCCAATTACTAATGTGTTTATCCAAGAGGAAATGTATGGGCCCCATTATGTATTTTTATTAGACTCCCATTTCACAAGTCTCTCTCTATATAGATATTCTCAATGCAGTGTACAATGGAGTGTACAGTCATTAGTGTTCAGTTAGAGCTGTTTGTCTGTGTTGTCAAAAGGTAATAGACTGACTATCATTTCCTGAAATGCTTAATGTACTGGTCACTTCTGTGCATTTATTTTTGTCATGTTCCAATATTGAGTGCGCAAAGCAGACATGCATAACTATTCAAAACAGCTGATGTTATATGATATCAGCTGTCACCTGCTTCCTTATTTTTTACACCTCCATGTTATATTTCAGTATCCCTGCTTTGTATTCAATTTGTTGATCTTTTAAGGGATTCAACAACCTCAGTCCATAACAGGGAGTGAAATATTTTGACTGTCAAGCAAAAATACCCAACTTAAAACAATTTCCAAATGAATTGACTTGACATAAAACTAGCAAAATCTGGAAGAGTTTTAGGCTTTTAGCCGCCCTTTGAATTAAATCTAATTACTACTTTCAAAGTGAGAAATGAAGGTTTCCTTACCGAATAGATATTCTTCAGAAATTATTACACTCAAGCTTTTGTTCCAATCCATGGTGAGAACACTCCAGCTCTTCGATATAAAGTGCTCAATTAGTTGCCAATATAACCCTGTTATTACCTCCTCTGTTCTGTTCCGGACTGTTCCCTACCACTATGGATACATCCACATCTCATAAGTGTGTGGAGGGCTTTCAATCAACCACTCAGGTTCCACTTTTTAACATTCGCCTCTATAGAAATACAGATATTTTCAATTAGTGTTATACAAAGGTGCCACTGAATCCCATTTATGTGTGAATTGCTATTGGCCTCGAGAGGAAAGTCGCCCAGGTCATTATCCTTTAAATGTGGTGCCCTCCCAGATTAGTTTTAAAAATGAACCAAATGTGTAAAATTGGTTTATAATATATTTAAACCAGATTTACAATAAGTACTGTTCTCAATAAGGTGCAGTTAGGCTGTCTCGTGCGTCCTGTGGAATCCAGTTAAACTCTCTGTCACACATATTCAATAAAGAGCATTTGAAACGGCTATTATGACACAGCTTCAACGTTTGTGGTTCCACACGCTACTGTTCTAAATGGTCTGTCGGCCCTCATCAGATTCACCTGTCAGGGGAGTCTGCTCGTAAAATGAAATTATGTCTGGAGTCTAAAATCATGCAACGATAGAATGTCAGGATGGGTGCCTTACTCCTGAAAGAATAGAGAGTAGGTCTCTGTCTTCCATGGGAAATTCTTCCAGATATATATTTTTTAAACCTATGAAAAAAATGTGTGTACTGTACATGGACTGCATTAGTAAATACTTAATTAGATTGTGGTGTTTTTAAATGATTATCATTAAAAATCAACAACAGATCATCCATCTCTCATGTTGTGACCGTGATGCACACATCCCCCAAGTACTCAAAACAACACTTTCATGTCTTAAAGCGAGTCAAACAACATTACTTGGTTATGTGCAGCAGCCCGGGCGCAGTGGGGAAGCATCTCAAAATGGCGCCACTCTGATCTCTGCAACATGGCCCAGAAACACCAGGGGGCTGCCCCCTGAAATACTGTCACACAGATGTGTGCTGCTGCACTAGGTTAGCACCTGCTACCAGTTCCCCTGCTGAGAGGGCAGGTGGCTCCATAGGATAGCGGGAGGGGGGGGGGAGTGAAGAGTGAAACAGAGATAGGGAGAGTTAAAAAAGAAGAAGGGAGCAAGAGTCCGAAAGAGGGAGAAAAAATTGAGAGAGAGGAAGGGAGAGATACTGATAGGACGAGATAGAAAAATAGTGGGAGGGACAGTGAGAGAGAAAGGGAGAGAGAGATGGACTTAGGTGCCTGCCACATCGGTAGGCTGTCTTGGTCATGGATTAAAGAGCCGTATTATTCCATCATTTTACCTTGAAATGCTAATGCTAACAATACGATGGCTAATAGGCAGATTACATAGTCAAAGGGTGTTTGTGCTCATTGTTTCTGATGTACAGAAGGGCTTAGCCCAGGTCCAAATCTACCCACTGTATGTTTTGTCTTTTGTCCTCCTCAAGTGTTTCAAATGTCAAACTGATGACGAGGAAGTGAGTTGAGCAATGGAACCCGGCTCTTGCTATTACTTTTGTGCGATGGCCATTTCAAAGAGACGTACACGCTCATGCACGCATGCACACACACACACACATCAATAGAGCTGCCAGGATTAGCATAGTAATGTGCTTCATTTCGTCACACTCCTTCTAATTGATTACAGACGATCATCCTGTGTGTATAGCCGCAGACGTTTATCAAGCCACTGTGTTTGGTAATCATTTCCAAAAGCATTTCATTTTACCCACCACTGTTAGCAGGCAGTCTGTTAGCCAAGTTAATATTCAGAACACAATACTGCAATACTGCTTTTCAACATTTTGCCATTTTATTCAACAGAAAATGTGTGCCAAAGGGCAGCTTTGTGTTACAGTGGATTTTAGTGATCTAACGCATAATTTTCACAGTAAAGTTCCCCTTTAAAAAAATTCAGGATTAAGGGCAGAGAAAACCATTGGTTTACTGAGAAACGTACTAAAATTATAAGGGATCAAAATGCTATGTGGGCTAAAGCAAGACGGACTGGTTCGGTAGATGATTTGATGGCTTTTAAACGTCTTCGAAATATGGGGGTGGCTATGATCCGTAAATTGAAAGCAGACCACTACTTGAAATCTACTTCAGATAATTTAAAAAATCCATCCAAATTTTGGAAAGTAGTCATAAGTTTGGAGTGCAATAAAGATACACCGCTTCCCAAACAATTGTTGGTAGACACACTGATTGTAACTGAGAGAACCTTCATTCTGAAAGCCTTGAATCAAATTTTTTTAGATGCAGGCAGTTTATTTGAAAAGGTATAATTAAGCCCCCTATGAAATTACGTGACACCCCTGTGCACTCCTTCACCAGATTCTCCTTTTCATCATTCCCTGTTTCAGAAGTGTGTAAAGCCTTGAAAGAAATTGATGGACAAAAATCCCCTGGCCCTGATGAAGTACACCCCTGCTTCTTACACCTAGCTGCAGACATCATTGCTCCCCCTTAACATGTATTTTTAACCTCACGCTTGATGTTAAGGAAATCCCCAAGTTATGGAAATCTGTTTTTGTACTGCCTCTCCTGAAAGGTGGAGATCCTTCCCTACTTGACAACTATCGACACATATCAAAATTGTTTGTACTGTCAAAGGTACTGGAGTCCTTAGTTAGTAGGCAGCTAAAGACCTACTTCCAAGAAAACAACATCTTAAATGGAATGCAAACAGGTTTTAGGTCTAGCCACAGCACTGTTTCAGCAACATTGAAGGTTTTAAATGACATCCACTGTGCTCTTGACAAGAAGTTACATTGTGTGTCTGTCTATATTGATTTGTTGAAGGCATTTGACACCGTGGACCATGCTGTGTTAATGCAAAGGTTAAAATGTTGTGGAATTACTGGTCATGCTCTAGATTGTTTTATAAATTACCTATCAAATCGTACACAATGTGTAGTGGTGGATGGTTGTAAATCTGAGTACATAGAGGTGTGCTCAGGTGTTCCACAAGGTTCTATTTCGGGCCCACTGTTGTTCATTTTGTATATCAACAACATTGGGAATCTTATTGAAACAGCAGATGTTAATTTTTATCTATATGATACTGTTCTATATTCAAGTGGTAGTAGTTTATCTTTAGCTTTTGAAAATGCCCAAAGAGCATTTAACATCATACAAAAAAATCTGTACGATTTAAAGCTGGTTCTAAATTTGGGTAAAACAACATGCATGGTATTTTCAAATGCCAGGCATGTTACTAATGATGTCATTGCTACGTTGGCTGGACATACGATAGAGCAAGTTAAAGTGTACAAATATTTGGGTGTGTGGGTTGATGATAAGCTGAGCTTCACTGTGCATGTAGAGAACTTGATAGGAAGCTCGTGCTGAGAATATATTTTAATTACCGGTATAAGGCCTGTTTTTCTTAGGAGGCCATGAAGGTGCTGGTACGATGTACATTACTGGCGGTTTTAGAGTTTAGTGATGTTATATATCTGCAGGCCTCAACCACTGTCCTGAGAGCATTGTGATCTCCACAGCACTGTTGGCTGGTTGTCATTGACCTTGCGTAGGCTTAAATACTGGTATACACTGATTTATAAGGCCATATTGTGCCATTTTATCTCTGTTCATTTTTAATCAGGTCCATAAATAAATATAAATTCCTACTCTAAATTAGCTTCTAACAGTACCAAAAATTATAACAAGTCATGGTAGAATAGTGGGAGTAGTAGTAGTGGGACTTGATATTCAATAATTCAGATTGTGAACTAACCTTTTGATTGTGAACTAACTTTTTGGCCTTTTTATTCAATATCAAGTATGTGTGAAATGAAATCATTTGGTGCATTCTCTCTCGTAAATAGACCCCTATAACCACCGTATGCTCATTCTCGTAGACAAGCAGCTCTTAAATTGGCCCCAGTTATTCACTGTATGCTCAAATCAATATCACTGCACAAATCCTTACTGAACTACCTCAGAAATAGGTGTACCACCAACCCTTTTCTCTGACCAAACAGTGAGATGAATCCATCAATCATCAACCTTGGAGAAAAGAAAAACAGACATATTACAGATCACTAAGCTCATAATACACTTGACCTCCAACTTTTCACACAAGCTGCTGAATACACCATACATCCTGCCAGATCCGTGAACACCCCTGTTCAGATACCACACTCTTCATTCTCTGTGACATGCTGTACTCTTTCACAGAGAGAGACTTATACTATCCATGACTATGCTTGTCAATTGGGGCTTAGAAATGCCATACTAGACATTTGTGCTATTAGAAAACCATTGATCAGATGCATTAACAATGCATTAACAACACAACCAGTGTTGGCATGGAAAGTGACAGTTAACTAGCTTAATAAATAATTTAGCAGATGCTTTAATAAAAAGGAACTTAAAATGTGACAGTGACACGTTGTAATGTGGAGGGAAGGAGGGGGAAGTAGAATGATGGCTTTATAAACTCATGGGTATATTTATGTATCAAATCCCAAATGGCACCAATAGGCTAGTGGGACAGCAGAAAGATTCTTACCAACAGTTAGTGGAGGGCCAATCCCATAGCCTGGCACACACTTCATGCCCACAGGTGCCGGATCAACCACCCCAACAAAACACATGAATGCGAGCCCTGATGTAACAAACCAAGAACCAACCTCACAGGTACAACGGTTAGTGAGATAATGCAACATAAAGAACAGAAATTGCAATTACTCACAGTTCCCTAGCACACTTGCTACAATATTGAGAGAATTGAACCCTCAACGCTGGTGTGGTCAGCATCATGCTCCAACCCACTGAGACAGTTGAACCCTTGTTATTTCTACTGTTAGCAGTATTGACAAGAAGGGGCTGTAAAAGTTTAATTACACAGAGAACACTTCAAATGGTAAGTCTGTCACATTTTAATAGGTCCAACCTGCACACATTTAGCCATTAATCCGTAAGTGATAGCAAAAGAGGCATCAAGGCTTAATTTATCTACTTCAGAGGTTTCCACGCGGGTTAAAAAAGTTAAGTGGCAAAGCCAGAGTAGTGCTTGTGATTAAACCTCCTTAATTACCCCAGGTATAATGGCCTATTAGTCGGTCCCTGTAGTTAAAGAGCAAGTGGGAGATGATTGTTTTTATGAGGTACTTTTAGCTTCACCTTTTACAATGTCAGGGTTAGTACTGAGGCCTATCCTATTGAATATACAATTCACATTGGAGAATAATGATATGTCCATGGTTTCTCTTGCAAAAATTTGTTGTTTCAATGATTATCCTGAATAAATAAAGGTTTAATAGGAATATACAGTACACCCAAATAAATGTGTATTTGATTCTGTATTCATTATCTAATATGAATTTGTATTTTTCTGGTTTGTTTCCCTAGACACTTCCTCTTTAAGACGGGCACAGGAACAACCCCTTTCTTCGGCACGGCAACCCCAGGTTACACCATGGCAACTGGGGCAGTGTACTCCACCCCGGCACGTCCACTACCCAGAAACACCCTCTCCAGAGGGGCTTTCAAGTTCAAGAAGTCGCCCAAGCACTGCTCTTGGAGATGCACCGCCCTGAGCGCAGTGGGCATGGCTGTCCTGCTTTCAATCATGCTCTGCTACTGTATAGGTAACTATGGCCCCTCCTTGTGACTATCGCCCCTCCTTGTGACAATGGTCCCTCCTTGTTGCTACGGCCTCTCTTTGTAACTATGGTCCCTCCTTGTAACTACTATGGCTCCTCCTTGTGACTATGGCCCCTCCTTGTGAATATGGCCTCTACTGGTGACTACCGGCCCTCCTTGTAACTATGGCCCCTCCTTGTAACTATGGCCCCTTCTTTGAACTATGCCCCCTCCTTTTAACTATGCCTCCCCTTGTGACTATGGCCCCTACTTGTAACTATGGCTCCTCCTTTTAACTATGCCCCCTCATTTTAACTATGCCCCCCCCCGCCTTGTGACTATGGCCCCTCCTTGTGACTATGGCCCCTCTTTGTAACTACTATGGCTCCTCCTTGTGACTATGGCCCATCCTTGTGACTATGGCCCCTCCTTGTGACTATGGCCCCTCTTTGTAACTGCTATGGCTCTTCCTTGTGACTATGGCCCATCCTTGTGACTATGGCCCCTCCTTGTGACTATGGCCCCTCCTTGTGACTATGGCCCCTCTTTGTGACTATGGGCCTTCCTTGTAACTATGGCCCCTCCTTGTGACTATAGCCCTTCCTTGTGATTATGGCCCTTCCTTCTAACTATGGCCCCTTCTTGTGACTATGGTGCCTCCTTGTAACTATGGCCCTTCCTTGCGACTATAGCCCCCCCCCATTTAACTCTGCCCGCCCTTGTGACTATGGCCTTTCCTTGTGGCTATGGCTCCTCCTTGTAACTATGGCCCCTCCTTGTGACTATGGCCACACCTTGTGACTGTGGCCCCTCCTTGTCACTATTGCCCCTCCTTGTAACTATGACCCCTCCATGTGACTATGGCCCCCCAATGTGACTATGACCCCTCCTTGTGACTATGGCCCCTCCTTGTGATTATGGCCTCTCTTTCTAACTATGGCCCCTCGTTGTGACTATGACAGCCCCTTGTGAGTATTGCCCGTCCATGTGATTGTGGCCCCTTCTTCTAACTTTGGCTGCTCCTTGTAGTATGGCCCCTCCTTGTGACTGTGGCCCATCCTTGTGACTATGGCAGCCCTTTGTGACTATGGCCCGTCATTTTAACTATGCCCTCCCTTGTGACTATGGCCCCTCTTTGTGACTATGGCTTCTTCTTGTGACTATGGCTCCCCTTTGTGACTATGGCCCCTCCTTGTGACTTTGGCCCATCCATGTGATTATGGCCCCTCCTTCTAACCATGGCCGCTCCTTGTAGTATGGCCCCTCCTTGTGACTATGGCCCCTCCTTGTGAATATGGCAGCCCTTTGTGACTATGGCCCATCCTTGTGATTATGGCCCCTCCTTCTAACTATGGCACCTCCTTCTAGTATGGCCCCTTCTTGTGACTGTGGCCCCTCCTTTGACTCTGGCCTCTCCGTGTGACTATGGCACCGCCTTGTGACTCCTTGTGACTATGGCCCATCCTTGTGATTATGGCCCCTCCTTCTAACTATGGCACCTCCTTCTAGTATGGCTCCTCCTTGTGACAATGGCCCTCCTTGTAACTATGGCCCCTCCTTGTGACTATGACCCCTCCATGTGACTATGGCCCCACTTTGTAACTAAGGCCCCTCCTTGTAACTATAGCCCCTCCTTCTGACTATGGCCCCCCATTTTTCTTATGCCCCCTTCGTGACTATGGCCCCTCTTTGACTATGACTATGGCTTCTTCTTGTGACTATGGCAGCCTTGTAGTATGGCCCCTCCTTGTGACTATGTTCCCTCCTTGTGACTATGGGCCCTCCTTGTTTACATTGTTGTATTAGTGCATAGTTCACCATGACCCTCCCTCATTGCTCTGCTTATGCTCTATATACTGTGGTATATAGACGACTAAGCAAGCCCCGAGCATTGCTCAGGTGTTTTAGAGGAGGCTTAGCACTCTTAACACCCACTCTCCAAAGATGAAGCTGTGGATAGAAAAAGCCTAAGAACTAGCTGGACAACTACTGTACTACAACGCCTTTCAAATATATTATCCTTGCAAATATAAATGGCTTTCCATTCAAGGTAAGTGGTGCACCAGCCTTCAGTTCTCAGTAGAGACTTCATGACAGCACCCAACACACTAAAGTTACAACACTGGATATCTGTTGCACTTCCCAGTCAATTAAACTAAACTATCTAATATACAAGTTGACTGGACTTTATGGCTTTGAGTCAGCTGAATCAGTGTTGACTGACCTGATGGCTTTATAAACTGTGCTAAATGTGTATTGCTCTTTCAGCATGATCTTGCTGAGCAGATAGCAGACCTTAGAATATCATTCTGTCTGCCGTTGTCATATGTCAGTCAGATACAGAGACAATTCATCCTACAGATCCCCAATGATACAGTTTGAATCTGTGTCAGATTATGGCAGTTCCAATGGCAAAGGCTCTGCATCATCCTGCTAACCGGATAGGAGGCCCACAGAGCAGCATCATTGACATGATCCAGCCCCACAGAGTGACAACACTGACATGATCCAGCCCCACAGAGTGACAACACTGACATGATCCAGCCCCACAGAGCAGAATCACTGGCATGACCCAGCCCCATAGAGCAGTATGATTGACATGACCCATTCCCACAGAGTGACATCACTGACATGATCCAGCCCCACAGTGACATCACTGACATGACTCAGCCCCACAGAGCAGCATCATTGACATGACCCAGCCCCACAGAGTGACATCACTGACCTGACCTAGCCCCACAGAGCAGCATCACTGACATGACCCAGCTCCACAGTGCAGCATCATTGACATGACCCAGCTCCACATAGCAGCATCATTGACATGACCCAGCCCCATACATTGACATCACTGACATGACCCAGCCCCACAGAGCAGCATCACTGACATGACCAAGCCCCACAGATCAGCATCACTGACATGACCCAGCCCCACAGAGTGACATCACTGACATGACCCAGGTCCACAGAGCAGCATCACTGACATGACCCAACTCCACAGAGTGACATCACTGACATGACCCAGCCCCACAGAGTGACATCACTGACATATCCCAGCTCCACAGGAGCCCTGAAAGACAGACACGGTTGAAATCCCCCTCGACACCCTACAATGACACTGTCAGAAGAAACAAAATGCCAGCACCCCAATCACATTAGGTTATCACAAGGTTATCACTTGTCATGACTGACCTTCTCACAACCAATTTGCAACATTGTGACAATGTCATGTGCTGATGGGGCATAACCCCCAAAAAGGGAACTATCCTAAGAAGTTGAAAGCCTTCTTCACCAAAGCATTTTGAGAAGGGGCGATGAGAGAGGATGTGAGGAATCGAGAGCTATAAAGATTTTCTGGTGCAACAAAATCTCTTCAAGGAAGTGCTTTCATCTCGACCAGGAAGCTAGGAACACAGGCTTTAGTTTAACGCATCAACCTCACCCATAGGACAAAATTCCACTTCAGAAGGGGCTTTGTCTGGTTTTTACACCAACCTTTAGCAGCTTGACCACAGCGATAAAATGGGTGGAGATTTATCTGTCCTTTCTGTCCTCCTGAGTCATACACTCTCTTAATCTTGGGCTGCGTGACTTTCCCCTGAACTGCCGTAGCATTCTCATGGTGCTGAAGGGAGGACAGGATAACATGCTCGTATAGAGAGAAATATGTCTGGAGAAATGAGGCAATGGAGAAAAAGTATGGAGAGTGCTCTCCATAGCAGAGGGCCATTACAGTGCTATATTAATATCCATGTATATTATCTCTATCATCTGGACCTGCCATGTGTTTTTGATTCATGATATCGTGCTCTGTCATTGGTTGCATGTGATTTTGCTGTGCATGTTTGGTGGGTTGGCTTGTTTCTGGATTCCGCGTGTATAGCTTATGAGTACGCCAATGGCTTTAAGGTGTGTGTGTTTGTGTGTGTGTGTGTGTGTGTGTGGTCTCGTGAGTGCATGAGTGTGTTTCCTGTGTGGGAGTTCTTTTGATTGTGAGTGTGTGAGTTAAACAGATACAGGCCTTCTTTGCCAGTTGCCTCAGGTTGAGTTTTTCACCTTCCTCTCTTTCATCTGCAGCCAAAACACCTGCCAGGTGCGATGTCTTAAATAGCTTATGTATGCACTAGCACACTCCGCCTCTGCCAGCCCACAGATAAGAACACAGTCCGATACATACGTACAAGCACACATCATTCTGCCTTGGTCTCTCTCTCTGTCTCTCTCTCTGTCTCTCTCTCTCTCTCTCTCTCTCTGTCTCTCTCCCTCTCCAATTCCGTATTCTCTATGATTCTGCTTCATCCCTTGTGAGTTAGCTATGTTTTTTAAGCAGTCAATACCCCATACCCTCCCCTGCCCGTTTGAAAAAAGTTCCACCTCAGATCAAAACACTGGGAAATCAGAGTTTTGCCTCCTCAGCACGACTCCCCGGCTGGCGATCTTTGAAGGAGCCTCGCCCTCTCCCTGTGTTCATAGAAGACCCAGTTTCCCCAAACAACAAGACATGCAGCTTAATAGCAATCTATTCAGAGACAGAGGTTGGAGGAAGAACATGGCGGTTTGGTTGGTTACGTAAGAGAATTAGAGAGTTTGAGGCTTGAAGCCTCTTTGACCTTCTTTCTGACGCACACAAATACATACACTTGGGGTTTCCAGATGCTTTGATTTGGGCTGTCATTATGTTGCTGCACGTTGTCCACCTCCTCCTGTCTGTTTGGTGACGATATTCGGGTTTTTAAATAGAACGTCCCGCTGCGCTCTTTGATGCAGTGCTGTTTGTGTTAATGAACAGCGCTCCCCAAAGAGACACAACAGTGTTCCTCGTCTCCTCAGTATTGATTGAGCTTGCTGTGTCTGGCCCCTGTTGGGTTTTACAGTAGAGCACTTAGCCTACATGTGGCGCACCCATAGTAAGGTAACCTAGTACAAAATAATTCCTACTCTTTAGTATTTTTCAGGCATGTTTCTTGAAGATACAGGGAGCTATAGGAAGGAAAGAGTGAAGGAAGGAAGGAGGGAGGGAGGGAACTGAGTCATGACCACTTTCATGTGCTGAGTGCAGGGGTGCTAACTGCCAGGCCACCACAGGGCACAAAATGATGTATTGTCTGATCTATTTTTCCTAGAAATGCTGTCCAGCACGTATTTCGTTTTGTAATGATTTGATTGATTGCCCTAACCCTAGCATATTCCACTGTTTTTGTTCACTTTACAGCAATGCACTTTTTCGGACTCAACTGGCAACTTCAAGAAACGGAAAACAAACCAGCGGTTGAGAACGGAGGGGGGAAGGCTTTGCCCACTCAACCAAGCATAGTGACAGTACTCTCAGT
Source organism: Oncorhynchus mykiss (assembly GCF_057628025.1). Lineage (NCBI taxonomy): Eukaryota > Metazoa > Chordata > Actinopteri > Salmoniformes > Salmonidae > Oncorhynchus > Oncorhynchus mykiss. The sequence goes on from NC_143035.1 coordinate 17,836,947, forward strand.
TGACTATGGTAAGAACCTTAGCCCTTTACCTACTTGTTATATCTGTAGATTACATTTGGGGAAGGAACACATATTTTTGATTAAGTTTCTAGCCTTTAATTGCACTGGATGCTTGTTTGTTTGTCCATTTTGCTTTGTCAATGTTATGTGTATGACTCAGCACAAAAACGGTCCCAGACTGGAGCCTATCCTATACTGTAGGTACCTTCTGAATTGTGAACGACAGAGTCCAAACAGCTTTAACACATTCAGCCTTTACCAGTAGGTGTCTGTCATTTTGTATGCAATGTCTGCCACATGCATGCCACCTTTCTTCACCTTTACAAAAAAAAGGCCACTGATTTAATTTAAATCTCTTAAGGATTGGACCATTTAAAAAAATGTTTTGCCTAAAATTACATACCCAAATCGAACTGCCTGTAGCTCAGGATATGAATATTCTTGATACCATTTGAAAGGAAACACTTTGAAGTTTGTAGAAATGTGTAACACATAATATAACACATTCGATCTGGTAAAAGATAATACAAACAAAAAAACATGTGTTTTCAAATATTATTTTTTTCATCATCTTTGAAAGGCAAGAGAAAGGCCATAATATAATATTGCAGTTTTGGAACCATTTAGATCTTGGCCACTAGATGGCAGCAGTGTGTGTGCAAAGTCCCATATTGATCCAGCGATCCATTGCAATACTGTACAGTATTTTGTAATAATGTGTCTTTATTTCAACCAAACAAAAACTCTGGAGGTCCATTGTAAGAAAGATATTTATCCTAAGTGGTTTTTGAAATAAATATCAGGCAAAAATGCTCTAAATGCGTTTCATGTGAGAATGACTCATGCTCAAGTGTTTTTTTGTTGCTTGATAACCTTTTAAAATCATCACTTCCTTGTCCTGTTGTTTTGTTACTGTACCAGGTAATGAATCAGCTAGTACATTTAGATCCTAGACATTTAGCAGTGAATCACAAGTACCACACAAAAGATAGGGAAATCAATGTCGAAGAACAAGAAGGCACACTCATTAAGCTCCCAATTCACTGCTTTATTGACTACGATTCGATCTGAAACTGATCTTCGTCAGGTCAAAACAATATATAATAATCAATGGTGAAACAATCTGTTCCAGTCTCATGATGGAGCAATCAGCTGAGGTCTATTTGAGTGGGAATAAAGAAGTTTCTATCATCAACTGTGCCAGGAAATAGAAATATCTGGAACTACTGAAGCTGTCTGGTATTTCCATGTTTGACTGACCTAATGAGCAAGACTCATATCTATAAGGGCCCGGGATACACACTGGGCCAGGGATATAGACTGGGAGTCATGTGTCTGCATAATTTTATTTAAATTAAGGTAATATTGAGAAATATTATTTTGTTGAAAATAGAATCAATGCAGATGAAAACTGTATACAGCTGTGGTGAGCTTGACTTCACAAAATGTCCATCTAGCTTTATCTCAGTGTTCTCTCTTTCTCCCTTCCAGGCAGGACTGGTGCGGTCCATCAGGAGAACAACTCCATTGACACCGGGGAAGTGGAAGTGGGCCGAAGGGTAGGTCAGGGAATACCGCCTGGGGTGTTCTGGCGCTCTCGGCTGGCTATGGAGCAGCCACGTTTCCTCAAGTTCAACATCTCTGTTCAGAAGAATGCACTGGTTGGGGCCTACGGAAGGAAGGGTCTCCCACCATCTCACACACAGGTAAATGGTACATTAGTTGGGTAGGGTGTATGGCAATTGCTCGGCTTCCAGCCTCGGACCGCAAGGCACTACAGAGGGTAGTGCATACGGCCCAGTACATCATTGGGGCAAAACTTCCTGCCATCCGGGACCTCTATACCAGGCGGTGTCAGACGATGGCCCCAGAAATTGTCAAAGACTCCAGCCACCCTAGTCATACACTCTTCTCTCTGTTACAGCAGCGCAAGCGGTACCAGAGTGCCAAGTCTAGGTCTAAAAGGCTTAACAGCTTCTACCCCCAAGCCCTAACACTCCTGAACAGCTAATCAAAGGGCTACCCAGACCCCTCGTTTATGCTATGCATAGTCACTTTAACTCTACCTACATATACATATTACCTCAATTACCCCCGCACATTGACTCTTTACCGGTATCCCCTGTATATAGCCTCACTATTGTTATTTTACTGCTACTGTTTAATTATTTGTTACTTACATTTTTTATTTTCTATTTTTTTTACTTATCAATCAACTTAATTTTCTAACAGGGTTGACCGTAACAGGTTTGATGGTTTCATCTTAAATCAGCCATACATTGAGACAGGTGGAATGTAAGCTTGTTGTGTGCAACACAGTGTCAATTGAATGCAAGCTTCACCAAACAAATGTCATTGTTAAAACATTTCTAGCCATCTTATGCATGACCCGCTCAGTTTTCCACCACAAAACGCCATAAAAATGGCCAAAAAGAGTAGAACCACCTGCTTTTACAGCATGATTGGACTATTAGATAGATGTTAAATCTGTCTTTTGAAAAAACTAAATGTTTAAGGGAATAGCTTTACCATATTAATATGAGAGTTCAGTTCACGTAACTGGGTTGACCTTAAAATGAGACAGATGTAAATCAATCACTAATCACACACACAAAAAAATAATCTTCAGAAATTACTTTAAAAAAATAACTAGGTCAATGATGGTGAGAACTTTGGTGGTAAGTGGGTTCAAAATCTACCTAGAAGTGACATGGGGACATGTCAAAATGCTGAATTTTGGCACTTTAGCAAGCCTTAAAAAATATTGATTGAATTTTCCATGTGGTCTATATTGAAGGGCACTTAATGTAATATTACAGGCTTTTAAAATTCAATATTGGTGCACATTTTATATCTAGAATATCAAAGGGACACAAAAGGCACTATTTTTGTGGAATGACCTGGCTATTTTCCACTTCACCCTAGAGAGAAATCTTTCAACTTCACCTTCTTGACATTCTCTGACTTGACTTGAAGAAGAGCCTCTTTCGCGTGCCGGAAATTGGGCCACTATCGAATGGGGAAAAAAAAGAAATACAAATGACAACAGGAAAGAAGGGATTACTCTTCTAAGGTAAAAGAAAAAAGGAACCCAACTAAATCAAATACAACAAACAGAGAAGCCTCCTTTTATGTCCAAGGCAATTGCTGCGCTGGCCTGCTCAAGACTGTCAATGCCTAGACACGAAGTCAACCGCCACTGCCTTAGAAACGGTCCGTTAATTTGCCAGGGCGATAAATCGATGCGTTTACTTAACTTAGCATGAAAGACCCCAATGAGACCCCAATGAGAGATATTGACCGTTGGTTACATTCACAGCTTGAGGAGAGGAACAACTTTAAAGTGCGTCACCAATCGCTCAAAATAAAATAATACAACTACATGTGTTCGTAAGTGTCTTACTCTGCATGATTCATCAATTGTCTTAAACTATGTTTTGTGAAGAAATGATCAACACTAGTTTGAATTCCCAGGTGTAGCTAATAATTATTTGTGGTTCATCAGCTGGCCTGGCTCGGCTTGGCCTCTTGTTCATTATTATTTGCTCCTATTGTTAGATTGAGATAAGCCTTTGCCAAGCAATCAAGATGTACACACTGGCCTGGGAGTAAAGGAATGGTTGGGTTCTGGACTTTTATTACTTGGTCCCCTGGCCACCAACACATAAAAAACTGCCTACATCCACAGGTCAATCAATATCTCTTCTCTGCTCCTCTCAAAAGGGTTTAAACCACTGAGTGTTGACTTCTCTCACCCTAACTTTAATGCTTTATTTCCTATCCATACTGAGTCAGTTGGAGGGATGCTTGATGTCGTGTCCCCTGTAGGTCCTATTTCCGATACTAAATCCTTTTTTAATGTGCCCTTTTCTACTTTCAACTCCCTGTGTTGTGTTCGTTTGTGTGAATTAAACACTGTTAGCATGCAGAATGAAAAGGATCAGTCTCCTGGAAAACTCAAATTTACTTTGACTCAATTAAATTGTGGCTAGCTCCTTTAATGTCAAATTAGAAAAAAATGTAAACAGAGATTTTCCCTCTATGCACCTGGAACTACAGAATGTCACCGTTATTGTAAATGTTTATACATTTACATAAATGTATATGTCACACATCATATGTCATGAAGTGACCCATTACGTAGTCCCAACTGACCTCTGCTTGACCTTTCTTCAGTATGACTTTGTGGAGCTGCTGGATGGCAGCAGGCTCATCGCCAAAGAGAGGTGGGCTCCCACGGCGCAGGAGACCAGGGGGCGGATGGAGCGCCAGGTCAGCCTCCACCAAGCTGGCTTCATCCAGTTTCTGGACTCTGGGGTGTGGCATCTGGCTTTCTACAATGATGGGAAAAGCCTGGAGACAGTATCATACAACACCATCATCCTGGGTAAGCATAACATGGAAATAATGTAGAAAATTGATGTAGAAATGGATGAGGTGAATATTTTCAATTATATTGAATTGCTGGAAAAGGCACTTGGAGAACGTTTACCACAACTAAGAGAATAACTGGGTAGTTGACAGGCCAGATCAACATATACATTAATGAATAATTTAAACTGGATCTACAGACTATATAATGCAAGCAAAATGTGTTGTTGGGCTTTTGGCTTAATGAATTGTGTTATGCACATTTTATGTCTCTACATTGCAGGAATATCACTATCCCTTAGGCTTTTCATTATTGTGCGTGCTCAGGAATTGTACTGTGGGAAAACAGAAAACATGCTAAGTTAATGTTTTGCATTAGGGAATTCAATCGATAGATTTCTAAAGATATGAAGTTATCGAAATCCAAGGTTAAAGTTGCCCGGATGTGTTGAAACTGACAGCCCAGTAGTGTACATCCAATGCAAGTCTTCAAAAGCAATAAAAACGAAAAAGTTTGCCCACTTAACACAATCGAAAGGAGCTCCCAGCCTAGGGGGAGTGCCCATTATGAGCGCTGGTCTGTTGAACGAACACAAGACGTGTCAGTGGGATATGTCAGATTAACTTCAACTCAGAGAGAGGATTTACAAAGATTGATCCCGTTGCTTGTGTGGGCATGATCAGTCATGAGATTTTCATGCGGAGAAAGAAATGTCAAAGAACTAGAAATGCACTGTGAAATGTAAAATGTTCGTGATGGGTTGCATTCGTGATGGGCAAGACGGCATGGGAGTTGTCAGGCTACAGCAGATGAGAGGTACACACATACCAACATAGAGTACACTGTACATTCATGCAATAAGCCAGTGTTTCCCAACCGTGGTCCTCCAGTACCCCCAACAGTACACCTTTTATTGTAACCCTGGACAAGCACACCTGATTCAACTTCTCAACTAATCATCAAGCCTCAATGAGGTGTGTTTGTCCAGGGCTACAACAAAAACGTGTACTGTTGGGGGTACTCGAGGACCAGGGTTGGGAAACACTGCAATAAGAGAATGTGGCTGTGTGGAAATGTAAGATGGAATAGTATGTGACATCATAGTAGTGATATGAAATCCAATCAAATGTGTTGGATATTGTGTTGATATTGATCATGTGTTGATATTGATAATGTGTTGATATTGCTATTGTGTTGATATTGATAATGTGTTGATATTGATAATGGGTTGATATTGCTATTGTGTTGATATTGATAATGGGTTGATATTGCTATTGTGTTGATATTGATAATGTGTTGATATTGATATTGTGGGGATATTGATATTGATAATGTGTTCATATGGATAATGTATTGATATTGATACTGATCATGTGTTGAAATTAATTGTGTGTCGATATTGATCATGTGTTGATGTGTTGATATTGATAATGTGTAGACATTAATATTGTGTTGATATCAATATTTTGTTGATGTTGATATTGATATTGGTAATGTAATGAAATGATATATGCAGCGATCAAAATATTATTTTTATTTTTTTATTTTATTTGTTTCAATATTGAACAGAACTGGAATTGGTCAAACTCTCAGTTTAAAACATCTACAAAATGATCCTCTTTCCCTAAAAGCTTGATGGTCATGACTTTTTTTTACATGAAATGGGAGGTTAACTTGGCCCCAGACAATCAATCTGAGATTGATTTAAGTTTCAGTCATGGGATTTTTGCTTGAACCGTGTATGTGTGGTTGGCACATTTTAGAGGTGTGATATCTTAATCTTGTGCAAGAACATCTGACTGAAAAAATTATGAACTCGTATGCCATGCCAGTAACCAGGTTTCTATCCAACCATTTCATACAGATGAATTACCTGACGCTGCTAAAAACAGGAAATGTCAGTGCAATTTCTTAAATGTCCACAGACAATTTGTTCGCTAGAAATGGTGGGATCTTTTTGTGTCTGTAAAATGAATTATGTGAGAGAACTGGCGGTGGAAATGCATTTATGTGCAAATAGTGATATAATTGGAAAGGGAAATGCAAGGGGGGATACCTAGTATGAATGCATTTAACACAACCCCTCTGAATCAGAGAGGTGCGAGGGGTTGCCGTCATCAGTGCCCGGTTAACCATCATATCGAAGTATATTTGGAGTTACGCAATTATATGTTGGGTGGTCCTCCCACTACGACTCGGGAGACCATGCTGTATATTAGGCTACAAATTAAATAAATTATGATGAACTTCACAGGGTAGAGAAAGTGCACAGTGATGAGCGTGATGCTACTTCCAATAAATATCGAGGGTCTTATTCTTTTTGTCCCAACAGAGTCGGTTATGGAGTGCTCACACAACTGTTATGGGAATGGAGAGTGTGTGTCCAGCTCCTGCCATTGTTTCCCAGGGTTCATTGGGCCGTACTGTTCAAGAGGTATCTTTTTCCCAACTCATCTATCTATTGATATCGCAACCTATACATGAGCAAGCTTCAATGGACAAATATTGGCTATATTTTCAGAATTAATTACCATGTGCATGTGATATTTGTTCTTAGTTTAGGGTTAGGTTTAAGCTAAATGTCAGGGTTAGGTTTAGGTTAAGGGTTAGGTTTAGACTAATGGTCAGGGTTAGCACTAATCGTTCAAATCAAATATTTGGATAGGAAGTGTTGTACTCCAGTCCTTTTTACTGTAGCATGGAAAGATAGTGATTGGTTGATTTAAGGTTGTGTCAACACTGCAGCTATACAATAGACTATCACTCAAATGTATTTATGAAGCCCTTCTTACATCAGCTGATGTCACAAAGTGCTGTACAGAAACCCAGCCTAAAACCCCAAACAGCAAGCAATGCATGTGTAGAAGCACAGTGGCTAGGAAAAACTCCATAGAAAGGCCAGAACCTAGGAAGAAACCTAGAGAGGAACCAGGCTATGAGGGGTGGCCAGTCCTCTTCTGGCTGTGCCGGGTGGAGATTATAACAGAACATGGCCAAGATGTTCAAATGTTCATAGATAACCAACAGGGTCAAATAATAATAATCACAGTAGTTGTCAAGGGTGCAACAGGTCAGCACCTCAGGAGTAAATGTCAGTTGGCTTTTCATAGCCGGTCATTCAGAGTATCTCTACTGCTCCTGCTGTCTCTAAAGAGTTGAAAACAGCAGGCCTGGGACAGGTAGCATGTCCGGTGAACAGGTCAGGGTTCCATAGCCGCAGGCAGAACAGTTGAAACTGGAGCAGCAGCATGGCCAGGGGGACTGGGTACATCAAGGAGTCATCAGGCCAGGTAGTCCTGAGGTATGGTCCTAGGGCTCAGGTCCTCCGGGAGAGAGATAGAAAGAAAGAAAAAAAGAGAGAAAGAAAGAGAGAAAGAAAGAGAAAAAGAGAGAGAATTAGAGAGAGCATACTTAAATTCACGCAGGACATTGGATAAGACAGGAGAAATACTCCAGTAATAACAGACTGACCCTAGCCCCCCGACAAAAACTACTGCAGTATAAATACTGGAGGCTGAGACAGGAGGGGTCGGGAGACACCGTGGCCCCATCTGACAATACCCCTGGACAGGGCCAAACAGGCAGGATATAACCCCACCCACTTTGCCAAAGCACAGCCCCCACACCACTAGAGGAATATCTTCAACCACCAACTTACCATCCTGCGACAAGGTCGAGTATAGCTCACAAAGGGGGTGGAGGGGGGGGGCAACCCGGACAGGAAGATCACGTCAGTGACTCAACCAACTTAAGTGACGCACCCCTCCTAGGGACGGCATGGAAGAGCACCAGTAAGCCAGTGACTCAGCCCCTGTAATAGAGTTAGAGGCAGAGAATCCCAGTGGAGAGAGGGGAACCGGCCAGGCAGAGACAGCAAGGGCGGTTAGTTGCTCCAGTGCCTTTCCGTTCACCTTCACACTCCTGGGCCAGACTACACTCAATCATAGGACCTACTGAAGAGCTGAGCCTTCAATAAATACTTAAAGGTTGAGACTGAGTCTGCGTCTCTCACATGAGTAGGCAGACCATTCCATAAAAATGGAGCTCTATAGGAGAAAGCCCTGCCTCCAGCTGTTTGCTTAGAAATTCTAGGGACAGTAAGGAGGCATGCATCTTGTGACCGTAGCGTAAGTGTAGGTATGTATGGCAGGACCAAATCGGAAAGATCGGTAGGAGCAAGCCCAGGTAATGCTTTGTAGTTTAGCAGTAAAACCTTGAAATCAGCCCTTGCCTTAACAGGAAGCCAGTGTAGAGAGGCTTAGCACTGTAGTAATATGATCAAATTTTTTGGTTCTAGTCAAGATTCTAGCAGCAGTGTTTAGCACTAACTGAAGTTTATTTAGTGCTTTATCTGGGTAGCCGGAAAGTAAAGCATTGTAGTAGTCTAACCAAGAAATGACAAAAGCATGGATTAATTTTTCTGCATCATTTTTGGACAGAAAGTTTCTGATTTTTGCAATGTTACGTAGATGGAAAAAAGCTGTCCTTGAAACAGTCTTGATATGTTCGTCAAAAGAGAGATCAGGGTCCAGAGTAACTAATATGCTTTATATACTATTGAGTAACATTGTTTCTTCCCACAACAGCTGCCTGTCCTGTCCTATGCAGTGGCAATGGCCAGTACACCAGGGGGCGCTGTCAGTGCTACAGTGGATGGAAGGGCACAGAGTGTGACGTGCCTACTACCCAGTGTGTAGACCCCCAATGTGGAGGCCATGGGATTTGTGTGATGGGCAACTGTGTGTGTAATGCCGGCCACAAGGGAAGCAACTGTCACCAAGGTACACCACAACAATATGTATTGTCACCGTTCGATTTCCCAGCCTGTCGGCGATGTATACAGTACTTATACAAGTTAAACAATAGCTCTTTTCAACTTCACCAAGCAAATAATTCCTTTTGTTCGTCCATCAATACTCTGCATGCATTAACTCCCTCCAACCATTTAGCCACCACAGGTATGGATTGGAATTGATTCTGAATTGTCCATCCAATGTGATTGCTTCAGTGCGCTCCCGAACAAGAACCCTGTGAGATTCAATATCTCTCAGTCTGGGTCTATTTCTCATTGTTATCGAAAATACTTCTCGCTATCCCCTCTACCTCTTCTCCCCCTGTTCAGTCAGTTTAACTTCATTGATCCCAATTCAGACAGAGGCAATTCACTTGTCAGATTTACATCTGCAGATCAGTGACCCAATGTGTAAAATCGTATTGAGTTGAGGGAGTAATTAAATAAAACTGTTGCGCTCATTGTGTAGTGAATTAAGAGAGAAAGTACATAAATGCTATTGTGGAATTATGCAGGAACGGTTGGACAATGTTGTCAGTGGACTCAAACTGGACATTTGTTTCTTGTTTGATGATGGTACAAGGTATTGCCTTACAGTCCCTTCAGAAAATATTCACACCCCTTGTTTTGTGTTACAGCCTGAATTTAAAAGTTATTACATTTAGATGTCCTTTGTCACTGGCTGACACACAATACCCCATATTGTCAAAGTGGAATGATATTTTTAGAAATATTTACAAATTAATAAAAAATGTAAGGCTGAAATGTCTTCAGTCAATAAGTATTCAACCCCTTTATTATGGCAAGCCTAAATAAGTTCAAGAGTAAACAACAACCTAATCTCTATACCCCACATATACAATTATATGTAAGGTCCCTCAGTCAAGCAGTGAATTTCAAATACAGATTCAACCACAAAGACAAGGGATGTTTTCCAGTACCTCACAAAGAAGAGAACCTATTGGTAGATTGGTAAAAATAAAATAAAAAGCAGACATTGAATATCCCTTTGAGCATGGTGAAGTTATTAATTACACTTTGGATGGTATATCCATACACCCAGTCACCAAAGGATACAGGTGTCCCTCCTAACTCAGTTGCCGGAGAGGAAGGAAACCGCTCAGGGATGGTGACTTTAAAACAGTTACAGAGTGTAATGGCTGTGATAGGAGAAAACTGAGGATGGATCAACAACATTGTACAGTAGTTACTCCACAATACTAACCTAAATGACAGAGTTTAAAGAAAGAAGCCTGTACAGAACACAAATATTTCAAAACATGCATCCTGTTTGAAATATGGCACTAAAGTAAAACTTCAAACAAACTGGAAAAAAAATTAACTTTATGTTCTGAGTAGAAAGCGTTATGTTTTTGGGGGATAAATCGAACCCATTACTGAGTTCTATTGTTCATATGTTCAAGCATAGTGGTGGCTGGATCATGTTATGAGTATGCTTGTCATCAGCAACAACTAGGGAGTTTTTGGGGGATAAAAAAAAACAGTATACAGCTAAGCACAGGCAAAATCCTCGAGGAGAACCTGGTATAGTCTGCTTTCAAACAGACACTGGGAGACAAATTCACCTTTCAGCAGGACAATACCCTAAAACACAAGGCTATATCTACCCCTGAGTTGCTTGTCAAGATGATATTGAATGTTCCTGAGTGGCCGAGTTACAGTTTTGACTGAAAGCGGCTTGAAAATCTATGGCAAGACTTGAATGTGGCTGTCTAGCAATGATCAACAACCAACTTGACAGACCATGCAAAACTTGTACATGCTGACCAAACGTGCCATCGTGCGTATGTTGATTTTGTTCCCCACACCAGAAGCGATCAGAACAGGTAGGTTGAAATATCAAAACAAACCAATTATATTCATTTGGGGACAGGTCAAAAAGCATTCAACATTTATGGCAATTTAGTTAGCTAGCTTGCTTTTGCTAGCTAATTTGTCCTGGTATATAAACATTGGGTTGTTGTTTTACCTGAAATGCACAAGGTCCTCAACTCTGACAATTAATCCACAGATAAAACGGTAAACCGAATTAGTTTCTCATCATCTCTCCTCCTTCTTTTTCTTCTTTGGACTTTAAATGACGGTTGGCAACAAACTTTACAGTGCATTACTACAACCGACTGGAGTGTGGATGTCAGTTCATCTTTCCCACGTGGGTATATGCTCCTAAAAACCAATGAGGAGATTTGAGAGGCAGGATTTGCAGCATGTTGAGTGTCACAAATTGAACCAACTTCTATTTTATCGCCTTGCCACGCAGACCCTTACTGTGGCGCGCGAGCAGTGTGGGTGCAATGATTGAATAACATGTATGTGTACATTTATTTTGCGACACGAGAGGTGTGGTCAGCATGGGGCGGCAGGGTAGCCTAGTGGTTATAGCGTTGGACTAGTAACCGGAAGGTTGCCCCTGAACAGGCAGTTAACCCACTGTTCCTAGGCCGTCATTGAAAATAAGAATTTGTTCTTAAAACTTCTTGCGACTCTCAAACCCGGATCCGGGAGCGTAATCATCGCCTCAAACTAATTAGCATAATGCAGCGGACATAAATACCCCTAGAAAGCCTTCCTATTCATGAAAATCACAAATGAAATATATTGAGACACAGCTTAGCCTTTTGTTAATCACAATGTCATCTCCGATTTTCAAAATATGCTTTACAGCCAACGCTAGACAAGCATTTGTGTAAGTTTATCATAGCCTAGCATAGCATTATGCTCTGCTAGCAGCAGGCAACATTTTCACGAAAATAAGAGAAGCAATCAAATTAAATAATTTACCTTTGAAGAACTTCGGATGTTTTCACTCAGGAGACTCCCAGTTAGATAGCAAATGTTCCTTTTTTCCCAAAATATTATTTTTGTAGGCGAAATAGCTCCCGTTTGTTCTTCACGTTTGTACAACGCCAAACTTTTTTCCAAATTAGCTCCATAATATCGACAGAAAAATGGCAAATGTTGTTTAGAATCAATCCTCAAGGTATTTTTCACATATCTATTCGATAATATATCCGTCGGGACAATTGCTTTCTCATTCGAAGCGATTGGAAAAATGGCTACTTCTGTACTTTACGCAAGATTTTCTGCGGGAGCCATCATGTGACCACTTGCTCAATGTGGTCCCTTACGGCTATTCTGCAACATAAATGCGTAAAAAGACGTCACAATGATGTAGACACCTTGGGGAATACGTAGAAAGCGTAAGCTCATTCGTAGCCCATTTACAACCATATAAGGAGTCATTGGCATGCAGCGCTTTCAAAAAATGGGGCACTTCCTGATTGGATTTTTATCTGGGTTTCGCCTGTAACATCAGTTCTGTTGCACTCAAAGACAATATCTTTGCAGTTTTGGAAACGTCAGAGTGTTTTCTATCCAAAGCTGTCAATTATATGCATAGTCGAGCATCTTGTCGTGACAAAATATCCCGTTTAAAACGGGAACGTTTTTTATCCAAAAATGAAAATACTGCCCCCTAGTCACAAAAGTAACTGACTTGCCTAGTTAAATAAAGGTAAAAATTAAAATAAATAAAAAATGTTAGAGACTCACAGCTGTCATCGCTGCCAAAGGTGCTTCTACAAAGTATTGACCCAGAGGTGTGAATACTAATGTAAATGAGATATTTCTGTATTTAAGTTTCAATAAATGTGCTTACATTTTTTAAAATATATGTTTTCACTTTGTCATTATGGGGTATTGTGTGTAGATAGGTGGACATTATTTTGGGGCTGTAACACAACTACAGATGGAATAAGCCAATGGGTATGAATATTTTCTTAAGGCACTATGATTAGAACCAAATTATTCTCAATGAGTCGCTGAGATCAATATACTTGTATGTGTTTGCTAAAAGGCTGTACTAGTAATAAGCTTGCTATGGAGCATGTTCATATGTTTAGTTGTTTATTTCATGATTAAGTCATCCCATATACAGTAGTTGAACCATCTCCTTTCCTTTCTCTTGTTTTCCTAGCGGACTGTCTGGATCCAACCTGCTCGGGCCACGGAGCCTGCCACCACAGTGAATGCCACTGTAACCCGGGCTGGGGCGGAATCGGCTGTGAGATCCTGAAGAGCACGTGTCCTGAACAGTGCTCCAGCCACGGAACCTTCCACACCGAGACAGGCACCTGTGTCTGTGAGGCTAACTGGACAGGCTCCGACTGCTCTTTAGGTCAGACAACACTAACTTTTTATTTCGGGTTTAGCTGTCTGGCTTTGTGTTGTGTGTGAGGAGACTCCTCCAGTGAGGAAAAGGATGATGGTCCTCATTAATATGAGGAACATGTTAGACAATTAGTTTGTTTTCTTGTAGGTACTTTGCCAGTTTGAGGGCTGTGCTTTGGTTTTAGTAATCGGTTCATTTGTTTAAAAGACCAGGTGATTCATACTCAATGTCCTTCTCTAGAATGGGTTTTATTTAGTTTAGTCTAATCGCAGTGCCAAATTAGTACCTGCATCTGCAGTTCACAGTTGGAGACCCAAATTGAGTAGCGTCACATTGGAACCTACTGGGTTTTTAACTATCTGGAGCTAAGATTGATTAAGCCGCACATTTACTTGATTGTGCGATTGAAATCTGAGGGGTTTTGCTTAAGAGGGTGTACTGTAAGTCTGAAATGATGGATGAGATGAAAACCTAGACTGCTGGCAGGAAAGAATAATGGGAATTTAGGGGACCAGGGAGTTTGTCTCAATTTATTCACTTTCAGACAACATCCAAAGTAAGGCCATTTGTTATTCTATAAAATACTTTTGAAATTCAGGACAGAGTCCCTCTTTCCTGCCATGAAACATCCATTGCCGGTCGATGTTAAAAATTCTACATTGAAGGGAGTGAGGTTAGCTTACTTAAGCAACCGTCCAAACTTGTATTTGCCCACCTGGGTAGTAGTCAAGGTTTCTCTCTTAATTATCTCAGCAGTTCCACTTCAATTAAATAAACTTTAATTAACAAGCGGCGTGGCATAGATCGACCACCCACTCTGCCATCGTGCCAGAGTCAGGGGCTTGCTAAAAGCAGATAAACACCTTTGCGCTAATGAAAAATTGATTTCATGGAAAATTGATTTCCCCTTTGGGAGGGGGGGGGGGGGGGAGGCCCTTGGAATCGAACAATCCCCCTCCAAAGGCATGGTTAAAATTCTGGAGTGTCGTCTAAGCTTAATCAGAGACCCACCAAGGTCTGTCAATCGAAGAAAAACTCCATTCAGAGGGCGATGAAAGCAACCTATTAAAAAAGTGCAAATTAAGGTAGGTGAGGTGGTTTCACTTATAAGCGGAAAACAGAAAAATTAGTGAATTTTGAAACCTTGACGTGTTATCCTCAAGGATATTCACAAGGGTGCTAGGTGGACTAGATTTGTGTCGATATTTTCTTAAACTTACTCAACTACTTTTAATGGGTGGGTGGCGGACTGCTTTTTCCTGTAGCCTACTTGAAGTGAGGTTTTTTCAAATCTTAGAAAGTCTGTTCTTGCTGTCTGAACGGCTGCTGGGGTGACATTTCAAAGTGTTCTGGAGCCTCTGAAGGCAATACTGGGTCAGTTCCTGTGAATAAACCATTCCCTTCATGGTTTCATGTGGTTTTCCCTCAATAATAGAATGGAGCTTTTAGTATGGTTTGTAGCATGCCAGTGACTGAAGCACTCTCCTTGGTCTCCTACTACCTGTGGATTCAGTAATGAGAGTTTCTCACCCACACCGCCTGCTGTCTGACTACATATAGACATCTGCTTAAGTAGTTGGTCTTATGCTTTTGTGGTCCTTGGTGACTAAAATAAGTGAGTTGACCTGCTTATTCGAAAGCCTGTAGGTCTAAAGATGTCTCAAGCTAGCCTTTTACTTCAGTCTCTTGTAAATGTTGTGGGATTTAACGTTCCAGGATCAAGCTGAAATCATTGGGGATAACTGACGGCAAATGTAAAAACCTTGTTTAGTCTGCTCTGCCAGTTAAATAAATGAAAACGAAGCAACAAAAGACAAAACAAATTTGATTTTTTTTTTTTTGTGGCAGGAAAATGTGTCCTTGTCTCCCATCACATCTGGATTTGGAGAGAAAAATATCAGGCTTTGTGCCTCTTTATTCAATCAATATGTAAAGATTATGATTCAGCTGTGGCAGTGGAACTAATGTACTGACAGCAGAACATTTTTATTATTCACTATGTCCATACAAGTACTTACAGATTGAATTACTGTACACTACTATGGCACACGTCTGTCCAGTGTATGACGGATGACTCTGTTTGTGGTTGTGTGTCAGAGGTGTGCACTGTGGCCTGCGGCCCCCATGGAGTGTGTGTCAGTGGGACCTGTCACTGCGAGGAGGGATGGGCAGGCTCAGAGTGCGACCAGAGGGACTGTCACCCACGCTGTACAGATCACGGTGTCTGCCGAGAGGGCAAATGTGACTGTCACCAGGGCTGGACCGGAGAGCACTGCACCATTGGTGAGTCGGCAGAGAACCAGTACAAAGAGGCAGGAATGTACCAATTTATTCTCCATCAATGCTCCTGAATATGCCCAAGAGTTGCTTTCAACAGTATCTTGAATGCAGTCTAAGTTGAAGAGCTTGGAAGTAATGTGCCTCCTATCAATCAATGTTTGCATCATATAACCCTATGAAACATAAAGAAATAATTTTCTAAATGACCCATTCCATTTCACTTTCACTGTCCTTGACACCTGACATCACCATTTTCCCTTTCCCAATCCACCTGAAAATGGATTTCAGAAGTGACTAATCCAACTAATCAAATAAATAAAAAATTGTCACGTGCTCCGAATACAACAGGTGCAGACTTTACCGTGAAATGCTTTGTTACGAGCCCTTTCCTAACAATACACAGTTAAAACGTAAGAAACATTTGCATTAAATAAAAAGGAAATAGTAACACGAGGTAGTTGAGGTAATATGCGGAGGTGAAGCCAGTCAAGATGCTCTCAATGGTGCAGCTGTAGAACTTTTTCAGATTCCGAGGACCCATGCCAAATATTTTCTTTATACAGTAGAATATAAATATGCTCTTTACAGAGTCCTACCGCCTATTCTACGACTCAAATAAGGGAAAGTATTAAGGGAAAAGAGGGACAGCTAGTACTAAGGTCTTATTCAGCTTTGGCTCAATGGTATAGCCATCTCCGAGATGACAGCTTCACTGTGCCTTGATAGAGACCAAAGCCCCTCGGTGACATCACCCTCTTGTTGAAACAGACCCCGGCTCTCCAAACCCTAATTACATATTTACAAAACGTTCTCCTCATCAGCAGTTATCCCATCCAGAGAATGAAGCTGACTGGTTAGAAACCAGGAGAGAGAGATGAGATTGCACTGGGGTGATTGGAGGGGTTGCATTCCTGATGTTATTAATCTCTGCCTCAATGAGAACTAAAATCCTGTCCCTTTCAGCTTCTTCCTGTTTAACCCCCATCAGGAAACAAATTCCTCGCCGTAGATGCGCCTGGGATGAATAGGCAGCCATTTACCTATTCTTAACAGGAACTAGGAGCTTATTCCTTTCTTATAGGGCTCTCTGAATAACTTCAATTCGCATAAAGCACCTTTAATCACATTACATGGCGAAACCTTGACGAAGGGGCTTGAATAGACCGCTTCCCTGGACCAACTATTGTCAGACACGTTGCGATTCTGGTTTTGCATGGGAGTCTTAAGCACCGCTGTTATTTCTTTGCTCTATCCAGGAGCATTTCTGCATATTGTCGTCCCAGTACACATCTAGGAGTCCTATACATTACAACTATCAGTCATGTAGCTGATTGTCCTCAGAGTACACAGGAGCTATTCAACCACTTCATCATTGGAACAAAGCATGGAAGTAAACTCCCAGGAGCACTTGAATGCATAGAAACACCTTTGCAGTAAACTGAAGGATAATACGCTACACGACTCTTGAATGGAAAATGCGCTTATAGTTGTAGCTGCTGTATAGCTGGTGTAACAGAGCTAAGTGCAAAACAGTTGTTTTGACACTAGAATGCTATTCAGACAGCACTAAAACACAGCATATTAATGTTTGAGCGTGTGTTTGTTAGCAGCTGCCACCTATTCAGTTATAAACTGGGTTCTTTAGATGTTCTATGTGAATGTACTGTACATTGTTATTTACTTTATGTGGAGGGTTTAATAGGTGGATGTGTGTTGTTAGGAATGAAAGCATGCCACTACTGCTATGGCAACGTATCTCACCAGGCAAGCCTGATAATTTGCTCAAGCAGATCCTTAACACACACAACTGTGAAACATTCATAGTTCAAATGTATTTACATTTTCCTCTTCATGCCGTCTGTGTATGTTTTCTCTGTAGTAACACTTCTATAATACCTGTTTTCTTTCTCTCATCTGACAAGCTCTGGATTCAAGAGTATCAGGTAATGTCCTTTCCTGCTCTCCTTCCTGTTTCGTATCAATAGCCCCCAACAAATGTCATACTGAACATGTAAACCCCTTTAAATGGGGTAAGCAGATAACTTTACTTCCCTCAACAGAATCAGAATGTGACAACCATGCTGTTTTTTTGTGCTCCATCATCCACCATGAAAGATCATATTTACAAAAGTGATAACAGAATCCTAATCACTGTCAGGGCTAATGACATACAAACAATATGGGCTGTACCTTAAAGGCCTAATGCAGATGTTTTTATCTAAATATCAAATAATTTCTAGGTAGCAATTAAGTACCTTCCTGTGATTGTTTTCAATTAAAGTGGTAAAAAATTAACAAAAATAGCTTCTTAGCAAATACTATTTTCTCAAGCAACAATTTTGCTAGGACTGTTTGGGAGTGGTCTGAGTGGGGAGGGGAAAACTGAAAACTAGCTGTTATTGGCAGAAAGGTTTGGAACTCTCTGTCTTATTGGTCTATCAACTAATTACTGCCTGGTGATGTCAAGTTTCAGGCGGTCTTTTCAAACAGCTCTTACACAAAGGTCATTATCATAATTTTCACAATTTCACAATATTATTCCAACCTCATAGTGTGGAATATAGACTCACATGCCAGTTTATTAGGTACACCACTCCGTTCGTGAAAATGGATTGCTTCTACAGACAGTGAGTCACTTGGCTGTGGCTTTCTATATAAAGCAGGCAGACAGGCATCGAGGCATTCAGTGACTGCTCGATTGACTGTTAGAATGGGCAAAACAAGTGACTTAAGTGACTTTGAGCGTGGTATGGCACACTGGATGGCAGGCACACTGGATCCAATATTTCAGAAACGGCCGCTCTCCTGGGCTTTTCACGCACAACAGTGTCTAGGGTCTGCCCTGAGAATGGTGTGACAAACAAAAAACATCTGTGGGCAAAAACAGCTCGTTGATGAGAGAGGTTGAAGGAGAATGGCAAGATTTGTACAAGCTAACAGGCGGGCCACAAACAGACAAATAACGAGGCAGTACAGCAGTGGTGTGCAGAACAATATCTCGGGAACGCACAACTCGGCGATCCTCGTCACAACTGGGCTATTGCAGCAGACGACCACACCGGATTCCAGAAGCGGCTCCAGCGAGCATGCGATCACCAACACCGGACAATTGAGGAGTGGAAAGACATTGCATGGTCTGACGAATCCCGGTTCCTGTTGTGTCATGGTGATGGCAGTCAGGATTTGGCGTAAGCATCATGTGTCTATGAACCATCCTGCCTGGTGTCAACGGTACAGGCTGGTGGCGGTGGTGTACCGCTGTCCAATCTGCAGCAACTGCCTGAGGCCATCGCGTCAGCATGGACCAACATCCCTGTGGAACGTTTCCGACTTTTAGAATCCATGCCTCGAAGCATTCAGGCTGTTCTGGAGGCAAAGGGGATATGACCCGGTATTAGAGGTAACTAATAAACTGGCCGGTGAGTGTATATAAAACAGAAAATCACATTTTTGACTGCACTGGGCTTTTAACCCTACAAAGCTTAATTGAAAAGTATTGCATACCAAGTTGTCAGGTATATCTGCACTGAGCTCTACCTCTTTCTTTCTTCTTGTATCCTATACTCAGATAATTGTGTTTGTCAGTCTAGATATTCCTGCAATAGAGATAAGTAATTTTCTTTTCCAAATGTTTCCCCTCTCCTCAATGGTAATAGGAGCAGTCAAGATAGGATATAAAGGTAACGGAATGACTACCCCAGAGAGATTGTCATCAACAATCACTCGCCTGCTCTGTTTTCTTCCCCAAGCACACGTCTTATGTCCCAGTCTATCACTGTTTCTATTGTGATCCCAGTACCTTCATACGTGTCCGTCCTAACTAGTCAAGCACACTCTCGGTCCCCCTTTTCCTTTCTGAATCCTTGTGTGTCAGAAGAAATGCCAAGCAGATGTAGCCAGTCAGTTACAGTATGCTCTGTTCTTGTTCAAACCTGTGAAAAAAGAAATGCAATATCCTGGCATCAAGTAGAGATGCTGAGACAACATCAACAAACCCTTTCGTCTTTACCTCTATCTACCCTTGTCTTTTCTTTGATAGTACCTTCACATGGGTGTTGTGCCGGTTTTAGGCCAAGATAAATGTGTGTCGTTTTTTGTGCTGAATTTGGTAAATACTACAGATAGGAATAGAGTAACTTTGATTAATCAGCATGTCATAAAAAGCAGAGCAAGGATATTCGCAGTACTAACCCCTATTATCAAAGTGTGTGTTGACCTCTATGCATTGTTAATTAATATCCTACATTTGCCAAAACCATTTCCATTTCAAAGTGCCCTGAAATGGTATAGAAATCAGTTAAAGGAAAAAACCCATGTGAAATTACAGTATCTTTAGACCCCTCCCACCCCCACCCCTCCCCCCCGTCAGAATTATATGTCCTGTTTGTCCACTTTATACTGTTGTTTTCATTTTGTCCCTCTGTGCTGCCCCTGAATGACTAAGTCGTGTCTCCTCCCCTCAACCTGTCTCCCTCTCTCTGATTGGCTAGCATGTGTGATTGACATGATTGTTTTGGCAGATGGGTGCCCTGGGTTGTGCAACAGCAATGGGAGGTGCATTCTGGACCAAGCCGGGTGGCGCTGCATCTGCCAATCAGGGTGGAGAGGGCTAGGATGTGACGTTTCCACGGAGACCCTCTGCTCAGATGGAAAGGACAATGAGGGGGGTAAGAACAAAGTCCATTATTCTTCACTCTTTGCAAATTATATAACTTTGTGTCAGTATGATGGACTGTTGAACTAATGAGTTTTTATTTGATCAGCTGTATTCACAGAAAGAGCAGAGTTAGGGTATTGTCCAATATCAACACGGTTGCATCTTGGTCTTATAGATGGACTGGTGGACTGTATGGACCCAGACTGCTGTTCACAGAGCTCCTGCCAGGGCCAGGCCTACTGCCGTGGATCCCCAGACCCCACAAGCATTGTGGGCCAAGGTCAAGGGTCATCCTCCTCTCCGTTGGACCCCAGGGGCTTTTACGCACACGTCAGCTTCTTGGTTAGGCCTGGTGGTTGTCACGTGATACCTGGTGACAACCCTTTCAACAGCAGGTGATCCCCATCAAGTCCATCTGTCGTGTTGGATGTCAAAAGCGCAGCAATTTTTAAGCAAAATCAGTTGTCAGTAGTGTATCATTGAAATAATCTCAGTTGATTGAATCTTGTCGTATTTTCCTAGAGTTGCTCCTGTAGGACAAACTGTGGCATAGCTCTTTTAGGGACCTTGACTTGATGAGTATGGGTAAAAAATGTGTTATTGAGCAAACTGATTTGATGTATCAAACCTTAGTGGGATGTGAAACCTTGTAGTGGAAATAATGACATTTCATCATTTGTCGACATAAAGGAGTAAGAATCAATTTGCAAGTAAGTTTCTCAGCAGACAGAAATGTTTTTCATTGGGAACCTCAATGCACTCTCCCAGTCTGTTCTGGATCATAAGTGGAGTTTATTTTGCGGCTGATGGAGAGGAAATGATTGCTAACTGTGTGCCGAAAGCTTTGGGAATATAATCCCCGCAACTCACAGAATAGTTTGGGAGTAATCCTTATGTAAATAGCATGCTTTACCACAAATATAGAATGAGGCAATCCCCGAGCCGGTCTGGCAGAGGCATATTAGTTCACCCGCTGAAAATGTCAATTTTATTATCTTCATCTCCGTTAAGAAGTTGGTTACATATTCACAGACATTCAGGCAAATTTCAGTATTTAAGCACACAGACATTCCGCAAAGTTTGACTAAATGAATTACATGTCTGAAGTTACAAAAATCTATATAACTTTATTTTATAATTATTTTGGGCAAAATAGGGTGAATGGGATTCATAATAAGCACATTAGTAAAATTACATATCTTTACTTTATTTGGCTGATTAGACCGTGATGGGTACTACCAGTAGAATGGGGGACAATTCCACTTTTATATATTTAGTCTAACAGGCACACTGTGATAGAGAAAACAGAAACACTACAGACGAGACAGAACTGTCCAATCTGAGCAGCCATTCAGTGGTCCTGGTAGTCTGGGTAGAATAAGAGCAGAAGAGAACATGAGAAAAATTGAAAAAACAGACAATAGAATATGTGAAATACTTAACATAATAAAAAAATAAGATGATGATGTGATTGGTAACTATATAATATACTTATACCAACCTAATCTGTATATTTCTCAGAAGAATGTATCTTTTTCAGGATTACTCTGTCTTTGGCCAGCTTCTCCATCAACTCCTGGCAAGGGAGGTTGAAGTTTGTCTTCACAATAAGCATAGGAACAGTGAACCTATTTCTTGCTGCTGTCCATATATCATTCATTCCGTTTCTTGGAAAGAGCAATTGTACCTCCTCTGTCTGCTCTTCTTACTCTCTTGACTTTTTCTTCTGCTCCAATCTTTCTCCTCTTCTTTTCTTCACTCGTTTTCCTTCCTTTCCTTCTCTTTACCTTTCCACCTCACTCTTCTACTCTCCTCGCTTCACTCTTTTTACTCCCTTCATTTTTCCTTCTCCTTCCTCTCCAATCTTTAATAATAAATAGTACACTATCAGATAAAATACTTTGGTTAACAGATTCCCATTGCTTGCCTCATTTTTGTATTTTACCTCAAAAACATTGTTTGGAATAATACATTGGCAGGCTCTGTAATCATAATCTTTACCTTTCCTCCTCTCTCTCTTTCACTCTCTAACAGAAAACATTATGCTAATGTTATCCATGAAAATTTCAAAATATATTTTCACACTACTTATAATGTCAAACCATTAAAATTGCAATCTACAAATAAATATCATAATTAATTGTGCATTCATTTAATATAATCATATTTTCAAAATAACCCGTCTACTGCATGTTTACATGTGAACGTTTTTTAACCTAGCTACCATGACAGAGCTAACGTTAGCTATCCTAGCTAGATAACTTAGTCGACATAGCTAATAATAGCTAGCATAACCTATCTATATAATAAATTGTGACATTATAACATCACTAGCTAGTATCTCAAACGATAGTAACTTACCTAACTTGAAAAGACGTTTGTGGGGATGATGTGGATTCACTTGATACTTGCTTTTCCACAGCAGTTTTCTCTAAAACTAGCACGAGCAAGTAGTTAGTAGAAGAAGAAGAGTGAGTGAAGCTGCTATAGCAAGCTGGACAAAACAAGCACAACGCGATTCAGACGTCAACCAACGTCTTTCTTGCCACTTAAAATATTATTTCACTTTGCAGTGTTTTTAATGGAGCTCCAGCCGGGGACAGGCCACCAAAAACGGGGACTGTCCCCGGAAAACGGGGACGTCTGGTCACCCTATCTCAAGAGGTCTTTTTATTTTTACATAAACCCATAAAAGAACCCATCCAAAACAAGTGGGCTAGCCAAATGAAAACGAACAGTTTTCATTGTGTGGCTGGGTTTCATGCCAATGCTCTCAAAACTCTCCTCTCTCGTATGGCATAAAGACTAATACCTTTCATGGTTTGTGTTGAGACCCACAGCCATTTCGGATGTCCCCTTACAATTCTCCCAACTGACTTAAAATGGTGTCTTTGACCAAACCACCGCTAGACATTGACAAAGAGGGACTGTGGGAATTACTCATTTCTTAGGTTATGCGACTTAATGTTTATTTACGGGTCAGCTCTTGTAGGGTCAGCCAGCCTGTAGAAGATTAATGGCGAGACAAGGAGAGAATAGTGAACCTCCATAGCTCCTAAAATGGCCTTATTCCCTTAGACTGCAAAGTAAAAAATTAGACGTTGTTATGCTAGGCATGTTGTGGTGAGGAAACAGAGAAGAGAAAGCTGTTGATCATCCCTGACTCATATCCGTAATGACCTGAAGATAAAGACGGCATAACGGGACACGTCGCGCCTCATGGATCTGCCGCCAATGACAAATGCTAATTAAAAACCTCAAGAAAATCCACGTTTGACATAGCCGCCCTTGATGAATTGTTGATGAAGAAACATCCCCCTATCGTCTTGCCCCCTTCAGACGGTTGCCCAACTTAACAAATTACCTCACAATTAGGAATGCGAGAATGCTCGTCGGGTCCAAGAAAGAGCTACGTGGAATATTTGGTATGGAAATGGGTGCCCCTGTAGAATATCAATGCTGAAAACATGTACCAGGGAAACTGCTGAAAGTAAGAGGACCTCGATGGCTGTGAAGCCTTTTTGGAATGAGTTATGGGCGGTTAAAAGGTCTAAAGAGAGAGCAAGCCATTTCATGAATAACAATCGCTGACACGTGTATGTTTTTAACACTCATTAAATCAGACTGCCGGTACCCTTGCTGAGGGAGGACAGATGTTAGTGGAGATGACTGGTTGTTGACTGCTGGCATTTTGTTTCTTTACTTGACCCTCTTTGTGTTTGTTTACGGGTGCAGCCTGGCGTCAATCATCCGGGGTCAGGTGCTGACGGGAGACGGGACACCCCTTATTGGAGTCAATGTGTCCTTCCGGGACTACCCAGAGTACGGTTACACCGTCACGCGCCAGGACGGCATGTAAGAGAGCCACACACACACACAGAATGAACACGTCCACACACCAACATTTTTTCCCTCCGTACAAGGTTCAGTGAAGGTCTGGTGATATACTATTCCTGATTCACCAGTGGAGAGATGTCATGGCAGATATCCAAAACAAGCTAGCAAATGCAAACGACAGAGCATTGTGCCCCACAACAATAGCTCATGCAAATGTCACAGTGTTTGGGGCCATTTAGAACAAGGCAATTTAAAATGCATTGAATCAGCCAGGGAAGAATCAATCTGCCAGCAGTGTAGACTACCACAAGATTACTGTCTGACCTTCTTGGGCTATTACCATAGAGTTGTGGTGCATGGTCTCACTCTTAACCAAACAAAGTCATACTGGATACATAAATATCACAGAAAACATTCAGCTCCACAGGAAGTTTATCTTCATACTATTGGTTGTCTGGGTTTACTGGCATGTGTAGATCTTTTTATTCAAATCATCACCAACATATCTGGGTTATGTTTGTCTGGAATGAAAGGCCTATAATATTTAGTGATGTCTGGGACTAGCGTAGTCACTCTTATGGAGCAGGAACCGCGGAGGTAAGGGCCCCTGATAGCCAAGGATTAGCTGATGTCTCCAGATAGTCCACCCTGTAACACCTCTGACATAGCGCATGATAAATGGCAGGGGATAATCGCACTTGGTTAGCCACCGTATCCGCTCAGGGTGTTAAGAGGGCAGAAACGACATCAAAGCTTGGCCCCTTGCAGCTGTGAGCTCCCCACTGCCCAAAGTGGATGGATAGAGGGGGAGAGAAGGGTGGGGGGTCAGTGGAGGAGGAAACGGTTTCAGGTCAGATGCACAGCTGAGGTGTGTGTGTGTGTATGTATGTGTGTAAATGTGTGTCTGTATTTCTCTCTTTCACTGTGTGCTTGTGTTTTTGTGTGTGTGTTTTCATGTGTGTGTGTGTGTGTGTGTGTGTGTGCATGTGTGTAGTGTCATCATGCAGATGCTTGACCCCCTGGGTAGTAAAGCTGGCTGAATATATAGAGCAGCACTTCAAAGACTCGCCCTTCATTTCCAATCCAGTAACTGTTGTCTGCACTATGTGTAGTAATTAAAACTGGTCCACCAGAGAAACTTCTCAACAAGTTCACACTTTAAGTGTCTCACTGCATCATGGTTGACTAAACAAACGTAATAAAATAGATTCAGTGAATAATAATAATATGTGAGCCACGAAGGAATAAGACAACGGATAAGAAAAGGTCTTTGTTCCATTGAAAAAATATAATCTGGTTTGTAGCCCAACATTTATGAATATATATTTGAGTTTCCACTGAAATGCTTTGTCTTCCGGAGAGAAGTAAATGTAATATGGCCGGCCTTCAAGGAAATCACACAGGGTAAAAATGTAAATCTATTGTTTTCATCACTTCTCCACATTCATGGGGATGTCTCCAGGTTTGACCTGTTGGCCAATGGCGGTGCCTCGCTGACGCTGAGTTTGGAGCGTGCCCCTTTTCCCACACTGCACCGCACTGTGTGGTTACCCTGGAAGGTGTTCCACGTGATGGACACTGTGGTAATGAAGAGGGAGGACAACGATATCCCCAGCTGTTACCTCAGCGGCCTGCTTAGGCCCAGCCCCCTCATCCTGGCCTCGCCCCTGTCCACTTTCTACAGGAGTTCCCCCGAGGACAGCCCCATCATCCCTGAGACCCAGGTAAGATTAGCCCATGGCAGACACGGCAGTGTACTGCTGGGTGCATTAACATGTTTCCCTGCACTGCAGTACAGGTGACATCAATATATATAATTCTACAAACTAGCATTTCACAGCATACTGAAACTTCTGTAGGTTTTCAATACTAGAACATGAAAAACTGTCCGGTACTAGAATTGTTGTTACTTTCAATACTTCTGTTTCACATCATATACGGATTGAGAGGATCGAGGCTGTCTAGTAATTTGTCTGAACCTTCTCAAGGGGGCAGTAGCTATCCAGCTGACACAGAGCAAGCCACTTTTGAGAAGCAAATGAGAAGAGAAAGAAAATGCCAAAAGCATGGCTTCTTCTACCACCACACCCGCAGCTTGTTGACAAAACTCCCTGCAGAAGCAAACTATGGGAATGCTTTTCTTACAGAGCAGATGATGAGGTTATATGAGTTGGTTATTTGAATCAACTGTGTAGTGCTAGGGGCAAAAACAAAAACGTGCACCCGAGGGAGGCCCCAGGACTGATTTAGGAAACACTGATTTAGACTACTTTGGGTAGCAGTAGCCAGTCAGCAGCCCTGGGCAGAGCATTGCACCATGGAAAGTCAAATGCACTCTGGGGGTAGTAGTATGCTGTGTAAAATCCATTGTATTTCTATGGTGTGTAGACTATAGAGAGATAGTAATGGTGTTTTTTTGTAGGCACTAACTATGCCAAGATTCATTGGACAAGGCATATGAGGAAAATGAATGGTGTTTTTGGATGGGTTTTGGATAAACTCTGAAAATAAGGTCTGTGGTAAACACAGGATAAGGAGGTGTTAACCTCAGACCTTATTTTCTGCGTTTATTCCAAAACCCCTTTTTTCCCCATTCATTTTTCCAATAGGGATGGCTGAAAGAAACCAGATGTAACTTGTTTCCAGGTTTTAGGACTACAAGCTGCCGAGGTCTATTGCAATATAGAAGTTTCAGAAATTAGCTTTAAATGTTTTTTATGTAGTTTTGGAACTAAACTATTCATATAATGCATTAAATTATTTAGCTGTAATGAATCATAGTTCAACGAATGTCATTTTGCCCAATATTAAAGCCATAGATTTGCAAATGAACCCTAATATGTATCAAATCCCATTTTAAAACAGTTTCGATGTAATTGTAAAAAATAGATACAGTGCCTTGCGAAAGTATTCGGCCCCCTTGAACTTTGCGACCTTTTGCCACATTTAAGGCTTCAAACAAAGATATAAAACTGTATTTTTTTGTGAAGAATCAACAACAAGTGGGACACAGTCATGAAGTGGAACGACATTTATTGGATATTTCAAACCTTTTTAACAAATCAAAAACTGAAAAATTGGGCGTGCAAAATTATTCAGCCCCTTTACTTTCAGTGCAGCAAACTCTCTCCAGAAGTTCAGTGAGGATCTCTGAATGATCCAATGTTGACCTAAATGACTAATGATGATAAATACAATCCACCTGTGTGTAATCAAGTCTCTGTATAAATGCACCTGCACTGTGATAGTCTCAGAGGTCCGTTAAAAGCGCAGAGAGCATCATGAAGAACAAGGAACACACCAGGCAGGTCCGAGATACTGTTGTGAAGTTTAAGTTTAAAGCCGGATTTGGATACAAAAAGATTTCCCAAGCTTTAAACATCCCAAGGAGCACTGTGCAAGCGATAATATTGAAATGGAAGGAGTATCAGACCACTGCAAATCTACCAAGACCTGGCCGTCCCTCTAAACTTTCAGCTCATACAAGGAGAAGACTGATCAGAGATGCAGCCAAGAGGCCCATGATCACTCTGGATGAACTGCAGAGATCTACAGCTGAGGTGGGAGACTCTGTCCATAGGACAACAATCAGTCGTATATTGCACAAATCTGGCCTTTATGGAAGAGTGGCAAGAAGAAAGCCATTTCTTAAAGATATCCATAAAAAGTGTCGTTTAAAGTTTGCCACAAGCCACCTGGGAGACACACCAAACATGTGGAAGAAGGTGCTCTGGTCAGATGAATCCAAAATTAAACTTTTTGGCAACAATGCAAAACGTTATGTTCAAGGGGGCCGAATACTTTCGCAAGGCACTGTATATATATTTTGTCTGCTCTGAGTCTCAAATATGGTTTTGCATGAGGAAAATTGAAGATATTCTTCTGTTATTTAATATGGTGTTTTTAATTTTTTCCCAAAAAATGAAATATAGGATAGAAAATATTTTAGTTATTCTACCAGTTATCAGTATATTGTTCAATGTTGAAAAAATAAAGCCCCGTGGTTTTTCTGTGACTCACGTTTTATTTTTTTTGCTGTGGTATCTTTTGGTATCGAGTATCGTTTTGGTATTGAGTATTGTTACGGTATCATGTATCGTAATACTAAACCTGGTATCGGTATTGATGTAAAAAATCTGGTATCGTGACAACACTCCTACAAACTAGATATAACCGCACCAAAGGTTCCAGACATGCAGTTCATTACATGCGTTATTGTTAGACGATTGCAAGCAAACTTGGCACTTGGTAAAGTTGAAATCATCCTGTGAGAGAGTTTGTCACATTAACGATGTACCATTGTTGCAGCACAGACATTTTGAAAAGTAACTTTTTAACGCACTCAGTTATATGTTCCGTATCTTTTCATAACGGATTCTGCTCAAACTCATAGGTCCTACATGAGGAAGTGGCCATACCTGGAAGTGACCTCAATCTGGTTTACCTGAGCTCCCGCACGTCCGGCTACAAACCCATTCTCAAGGTCCTCATGACCCAGGAACGACTCCCATTCGGACTCATGAAGGTCCATCTGATGATTGCTGTCATGGGCAGACTGTTCCAGAAATCATTCCCTGCTTTTCCCGACCTCTCGTACACCTTTGTCTGGGACAAGACAGACGCCTACAACCAGAAGGTCTACGGCTTGTCAGAGGCTGTAGGTGAGTTCCCAACAATGATCAAACACAGCTGTATGGAGATGTTATGTAAACATCGTCTGATCGTGGTGTCAGGTCCTAGTGTAGTCTAGGAGGTTGAACTTTGGATGAACTCCTGGCATTGATATCCTTTGAACTTCCTGATTGTTTTTGCAGTCAGAGGCATCATTGTTTTGTAATATGGTATAACAGCTGGTGTGAAAAATATCAAGGAGAAATCCCAGACGGCTGCATTTCTGAAGGGCACTACTCTGCTGACTTAGTTTTTTTGCATGTGTAATTACTCACCAGTTAAACCATGGGAAAATGATTTATTTTTAACGTCATGCCCACGCTGTTGTATTTTGGTCCATAAATTAATTCATTTTGATAAAAATCACCCACATATTATTTCAGGTAATATGGTAATTTGACATCCAGATGCACTGTGAGCTAGCAGTATCTCAGACTTATATGCTTGTAATGCCTATTGGCATACTAGTAAACACTCATCTGAGAGTATACCTCATTCCTAGAGAGAAGATTCTACAATCATTAAGAGATTTTACAAGTTTTCAGGCTTTTTTTTATACAGTACAAGCCTCATTATTTTTTTAAACAGATATTGATAGATTCATTATACACCATTGTTGTTTCCAGTGTCTGTGGGATATGAGTATGAATCATGTCTAGATATGATCCTCTGGGAGAAGAGGACGGCCATTTTACAAGGTTATGAACTGGATGCCTCTAACATGGGGGGATGGATGCTGGACAAGCACCATGTATTGGACATTCAAAATGGTAAGACTTTTTTTTACACTGATCAATGACGATGCTGTGTGTGTGTGTGTGTTTGTGAGTGCGTGCGGTTGTAGGATGGAAGCTTCAGGAGGTCTCTAATCTCGAATACAGCATTAAATACTCAGATGAAGATTAAATATGGTTCATCATACCATTTACAGATAATAGAGGAGAGTTTTGACAGGTCGATCATTCATATTAATGATGGAATAAATCAGATACAATGACCCGGGGTGCAGAGCTCCCATCCTACTCAGTGATTCCACCCTACTCGGCTGTTTTGCAACAAGATGGCATTTGCGTGCCAAGAGGGGATACATTTATCTGTAAAGAAGTTACTGAAACATATACTGTAGTTCTTAGCTTTTTATCATCCAAACTACTCTTTTGAATGAGCGTAAGAATAAAACTCCAAACAGACAAAAAAACATACTGCATGATCAGGGCCCTGCTGCATAAAACATCTTAAGTTAATTTTCCCCTTATCTTTTCCCTTAACTTGAAGTCAGTTCCACTAAACATTTCAAGCGAATACCACCCTTAAATTAAGTGAAAAGTTTAAGGGTACCCATGAGGTCCCTTAAGTGCTTCGTTAATATGGATATGAATGTAAAAAGCATTTGTAAAGGTGAATGTTACTTTCCTCTGCCCTAGTTTCAAAAGTAAAACATCCACCAGCTAGCTAGCTAGGTAGCTAAACAATGGAAGGTGCACAATCCATGTCTACAAAACTATCTGGCTAACTAGCTACCTACTCTGCAAGGTAGCTTGACGTA
The DNA here is from genome assembly GCF_057628025.1 of Oncorhynchus mykiss. Taxonomy (NCBI): domain Eukaryota; kingdom Metazoa; phylum Chordata; class Actinopteri; order Salmoniformes; family Salmonidae; genus Oncorhynchus; species Oncorhynchus mykiss. Next base: position 17,867,294 of record NC_143035.1, read on the forward strand.
CTAGAAAGTAATAGAAACAAGTTGAGAAACAAGTAACTCAAATAAATGTTTTATTATCGCTGAATCAATTTGTTTCTCCTGTCTTGAATGTAGAAGTTCTATTTTGGGATCTCCCAAAATAAATGGGATCTCTTTGAGGAGACCTTCTGTCAGTGAATCAGGTTGTCTCCATGGTAACCAGAGACTCTTTTGCCATAGCCTACATGACCATAAAACCCTTAAATTATGCCCTTACCTAAGGAAATGTTTGAGATGCTCTATGCAACACCCTTAAACAATTCCCTTAGTTAAGGGATAATTATTCATTAAGGTAAACCCTTAAGGGAAACACTTAAGATGTTTTATGCTACTGAGCCCAGGGCTTTAAAGTGTGACCACTTTGGTCGCTTATGCTCCAAAATATTTTGCTGTGCAAACCTGACATTTTATTTTGGGAGCACCTTGGACCTAGAAAAATTATAACTCCGATAATCATTGTTGTAATGATTGAGCTTGAGCCATAGAGAAACAAGTGAGTGCAGATTCTTTACTGTCATGGTTATACCATTACTACAGCGAAAACTGATTTATTTATTCCTGTCTTGAATTGGTTATACATTCATAAACAATTTTGCGGGCTGTTCCAAAACCACTCTCTGGCATTTTCTTTACACCTTGGTCAGTCATGTAATCTCATTAGCTAGCTACCACCCTGTCCTCAACCCTGCACTTTAGAAACTACTGTCCTATGTACATAGTCATTGAACACTGGTCACTTTAAACATTTTACATACTGTTTTAACCACTTCATATGTATATACTGCATTCTAGTCAAGGCTCATCCTATATAACTAGTGCTGTATGCACCATTTCTATTCATATAATATCCATAATGTCTATACACAATCATATACATACAGTGCCTTCAGAAAGTATTCACACCCAATGTTGGTGGAATTATGTTTTTCTAACTAACCTCATATCTGTACCCCACACATGCATTTATCTGTAAGGTCCCTCAGTCAAGCAGTGAATTTCAAAATTTCAAATTCAACCACAAAGACCCGGGTGGTTTTCCAATGCCTCAAAGAAGGGCGCCTTTTGGTATATGTGTAAATAAAAAAAACAGACAAGTTCTTCGGCTTGCAAGCCTCCCCCTTTTTCCTTCAAACATAACGATGGTCATTATGACAAAACTGTTCTATTTTTGTTTCATCAGACCAGAGGACATTTATCCAAAAAGTACAATCTTTGTCCCCATGTGCAGCTGCAAACAGTAGTCTGGCTTTTGTATGGCGGTTATGGAGCAGTAGCTTCTTCCTTGCTGAGCGGCCTTTCAGGTTATGTTGATATTGGACTTGTTTTACTGTGGATATAGATAATGTTGTACCTGTTTCCTACAGCATCTTCACAAGGTCCTTTGCTGCTGTTCTGGGATTGAATTGCACTTTTCGCACCAAAGTACGTTCATCTCTAGGAGACAGAATTTGTCTCCTTCCTCAGCATTATGACGGCTGCGTGGTCCCATGGTGTTTATACTTGCATACTATTGTTTGTACAGACAAACAAGGTACCTTCAGGCGTTTATTTCTGATGTCTTGGCTGATTTCTTTAGATTTTCCCATGATGTCAAGCTCAGAGGCACTGAGTTTGAAGGTAGGCCTTGAAATACATCCACAGGTACACCTCCAATTGACTAAAATGATGTCAATTAGCCTAGCAGAAGCTTCTAAAGCCATGACATCATTTTCGGGAATTTTTCAAGCTGTTTAAAGGCACAGTCAACTTAGTGTATGTAAACATCTGACCCACTGGAATTGTGATACAGTGAATTATAAGTGAAATTTTCTGTCTGTAAACAATTGTTGGAAATCTTACTTGTGTCAAGCACAATGTAGATGTCCTAACTGACATGCCAAAACTATAGTTTGTTAACAAGAAATTTGTGGAGTGGTTGAAAATGAGTTTTAATGACTCCAACCTAAGTGTATGTAAACTTCCAACTACAACTATATATATATATATATATATATATATATATACTTTTTTTTATTTTGCAGACACTCTTATCTAGAGAGACTTACAGTAGTCTGTGGGTACCCCTTGGGTATCAAACACACAACCGTGGTGTTGCAAGCACTATGCTCTACCAACTGAGCTACATGGGTATCAATGTGCAAACATCTGCTCAATATGCAGTAGATCTGGTAGCAAAAAAAACCCAGCTATTATACAAAACTGGGTTCCCTTAACAGATTATTGCTCACAGAATTCTTCAGGAAATGTTTTATAGAGCTAGTGTACAGAAGTCAATCTGCGACTTTTGTGTTTACCCCAAGATGCTATGTGTTTTCCTGGATGTTCGTTAAACATAAAAAAATAACTGATATTTAGCTGAACCAAATCTGTCAAAAACATCTAGCACACAAAGTTTTGCAAAGAGCGTTGAAAAAGAACATTGAGAACTGTTCCAGCTTGACTGCTGCCAGAGCATTGTGTTTCATCCCACCTGTCTCAGGGTAAAGCTAGCTCGTCTCAAAGCCTTCACACAGCAGCGCCAGCGCACAGTGGGGGGGATCGCTGTCTCTAGATGTGAAGCTTCATGATCAACAGATGTGTAGGTGCGATACCCATTTCATCTTTGGCATATGATATGCAAATACTTATTGTGTCCTGCATTAGATTGGGTATCAATGTGCATTTGTCTGGATGTATTATGTTTATTAGGGATGAGGTAGCATTGTTTTGGCAGATTTGTGTAGTTTGAAATTGATTACATGAATGACTGAAATGAAGGACACATGCAGATACAGATGGTGTCTTACTTGTCTTTACTATCAGGACTCCAAAGAGGGTTCAGTTTCCTTTTCTTTCTTTCTAACCCTTCAAATACGTTAAGAAATTTGCTTTAATGAGGATAGGGGAAAAATATTCGACTTTTCATTTCACAATCCCATTAGTTTCACCCACAGATAGTATGTCAAGTGGGTGAAATAATTGACGGTTTCCCAGTCAACAGACCCTTAGATGTCAGAGGCACAACATGCCATGTCATGATGGCATTACAGGGAAAAGTGTGCACCTTATGTAATTGTGTATGCCTTTTACAATGTATTAATATTTTAATATACTGTATCTGCCTTGTTCGTAGGCATGAGATATTTCACATAGTCATGAGGATTAGTTTTGTATTTGCATTTGTATTAATTAAGAATCCCCATTGTCTGCTGCCAAGGCAGCATCTACTCTTCCTGGGGTCCAGCAACATTTTTATTTGATTTATTTCACCTTTATTTAACCAGGTAGGCTAGTTGAGAACAAGTTCTCATTTACAACTGCAACCTGGAGGCAGTTATATTAAGGCAGTTATATACAGTTTAAAATATTACATGACATTACATAACAATTTACCCAATACATTTAGTGTGTTCCCTCAAGCCACTACTCCACTATCACATATTTACAATACAACATCCATGTGTACGTGTGTGTAGAATGCGTGTCTTATCATGTGTATGTGTCTATGCCTATGTGTGTTTCTTCACAGTCCCCGCTGTTCCATAAGATGTATTTGTATCTGTTTTTTAAAATCTGATTCTACTGCTTGTATCAGTTACCTGATGTGGAGTAGAGCTCAATGTAGCCATGGCTCTATGTAGTACTCTGCAGCTCCCATAGTCTGTTCTTGGGGCTTGGTGTGATGTCTTGTGGGGTATACATGGGTGTCCGAGCTGTGTGCTAGTAGTTTAAACAGACACCTCGGTACATTCAGCATGTCAACACATCTTACAAAAACAAGTAGTGATGAACTCAATCTCTCCTCCACTTTGAGCAATGAGATATTTACATGCATATTATTAATGTTAGCTCTCCATGTACATTGAAGGGCCAGCGGTGCTGCCCTGTTCTGAGCCAATTGTAATTTTCTGAGGTCCCTCTTTGTGGCACCTGACCACACGACTGAACAGTCCAGTTACAAAACTATAGCCTGTACATATGTAGTGTTGTTAAAAAGGCAGAGCAGCGCTTTATTATGGACAGACTTCTCCCCATATTAGCTGCTGTTGTATCACCATGTTTTGACCATGACAGTTTACAATCCAGGGTTACTCCAAGCAGTTTAGTCACCTCAACTTGCTCAATTTACACATTATTGTAAGGGTTTTCCTTAGGTGAAGTAGAGGCGGACCAAAATGCAGCGTGGTTTCTTTGATTCATGTTTAATAAAAAAAGATAAACACGAACACTACAAAACAATAAACGTGGAAAACCAAAAACAGCCCTATCTGGTGCAAAACACAGAGACAGGAACAATCACCCACAAACACACAGTGAAACCCAGGCTACCTAAGTATGATTCTCAATCAGAGACAACTAATGACACCTGCCTCTGATTGAGAACCATACTAGGCCGAAACATAGAAATAACCCAAAACATAGAAAAACAAACATAGACTGCCCACCCAACTCACGCCCTGACCATACTAAATAAATACAAAACAAAGGAAATACAGGTCAGAACGTGACAATTATTTATTACAAGATTTAGTTGAGGTTTAGGGTTTAGTGAATGATTTGTCTCAACTATTTAGGACTACATTTTTCCTTGCCACCCATTCTGAAACTAACTGCAGCTCTTTGCTAATTGTTGCAGTGATTTCACTTGCTATAATAGCTGACATGTATTTTTAATTTTTTTATTTTTTTATTTCACCTTTATTTAACCAGGTAGGCTAGTTGAGAACAAGTTCTCATTTGCAACTGCGACCTGGCCAAGATAAAGCATAGCAGTGTGAACAGACAACACAGAGTTACACATGGAGTAAACAATTAACAAGTCAATAACACAGTAGAAAAAAAGAGAGTCTATGTACATTGTGTACAAGGCATGAGGAGGTAGGCAAATATTTAAAATTTTGCAGATTAACACTGGAGTGATAAATGATCAGATGGTCATGTACAGGTAGAGATATTGGTGTGCAAAAGAGCAGAAAAGTAAATAAATAAAAACAGTATGGGGATGAGGTAGGTAAAATTGGGTGGGCTATTTACCGATAGACTATGTACAGCTGCAGCGATCGGTTAGCTGCTCAGATAGCAGATGTTTGAAGTTGGTGAGGGAGATAAAAGTCTCCAACTTCAGTGATTTTTGCAATTCGTTCCAGTCACAGGCAGCAGAGAACTGGAACGAAAGGCGGCCAAATGAGGTGTTGGCTTTAGGGATGATCAGTGAGATACACCTGCTGGAGCGCGTGCTACGGGTGGGTGTTGCCATCGTGACCAGTGAACTGAGATAAGGCGGAGCTTTACCTAGCATGGACTTGTAGATGACCTGGAGCCAGTGGGTCTGGCGACGAATATGTAGCGATGGCCAGCCGACTAGAGCATACAGGTCGCAGTGGTGGGTGGTATAAGGTGCTTTAGTAACAAAACGGATGGCACTGTGATAAACTGCATCCAGTTTGCTGAGTAGAGTGTTGGAAGCTATTTTGTAGATGACATCGCCGAAGTCGAGGATCGGTAGGATAGTCAGTTTTACTAGGGTAAGTTTGGCGGTGTGAGTGAAGGAGGCTTTGTTGCGGAATAGAAAGCCGACTCTAGATTTGGTTTTAGATTGGAGATGTTTGATATGAGTCTGGAAGGAGAGTTTACAGTCTAGCCAGACACCTAGGTACTTATAGATGTCCACATATTCTAGGTCGGAACCATCCAGGGTGGTGATGCTAGTCGGGCGTGCGGGTGCAGGCAGCGAACGGTTGAAAAGCATACATGTGGTTTTACTAGCGTTTAAGAGCAGTTGGAGGCCACGGAAGGAGTGTTGTATGGCATTGAAGCTCGTTTGGAGGTTAGATAGCACAGTGTCCAAGGACGGGCCGGAAGTATACAGAATGGTGTCGCGGCGTAGAGGTGGATCAGGGAATCGCCCGCAGCAAGAGCAACATCATTGATATTAACAGAGAAAAGAGTCGGCCCGAGAATTGAACCCTGTGGCACCCCCATAGAGACTGCCAGAGGACCGGACAGCATGCCCTTCGATTTGACACACTGAACTCTGTCTGCAAAGTAGTTGGTGAACCAGGCAAGGCAGTCATCAGAAAAACCGAGGCTACTGAGTCTGCCGATAAGAATATGGTGATTGACAAGAGTCGAAAGCCTTGGCAAGGTCGATGAAGACGGCTGCACAGTACTGTCTTTTATCGATGGCGGTATAGTGTTGAGTCATCCGCATACATAGACACTTTGGCTTTAGTCAAGGCCAGTGGCATGTCATTAGTAAAAAAAACAAAAAACAATTCAAGTAAGGGGCCTAGACAGCTGCCCTAGGGAATTCCTGATTCTACCTGGATTAAGTTGGAGAAGCGTCCACTAAAGAACACGGATGTGTTCTGTTAAACAGGTAAGTCTTTATCCACAATATAGCAGGGGTTGTAAAGTCATAACACATATGTTTTTCCATCAGCAGACTATGATCGAAAATGTCAAAAGTCACACTGATCCCACAATCTTTTTATCATAAATTTCTCTCAGCCAATCATCAGTCATTTGTGTAAGTGCCATGCTTGTTGTCCTTTCCTATAAACATGCTGAAAGTTTGTTATCAATTTGTTTACAGTAAAATAGCATTGTATCTGGTCAAACACCATTTTTTTCAAAAGTTTACTAAGGGTTGGTAACAGGCTGATTGATCGGCTATTTGAACCAGTAAAGCAAGGGGGCTTTACTATTCTTGGGTAGCAGAATTAGTTTTGCTTCCCTCCAGGACTGAGGGCACACACATTCTAGTAGGCTTAGATTGAAGGTATAACAAATAGGAGTGGCAATATCATCCGCTATTAGCCTCAGTAACTTTCCACCCAAGTTGTCAGACCCTGGTGGCTTGCCATTGTTGGTTGTTCACTTCTTTCACACTCACTTCACGGATGTCAGAATTAGAATGCTTGTCTTTCATAATTTGATAAGTTATACTTGTATGTGTGGTGTCAGCGTTTGTTGCTGTCATGCCTAAGTTTGCTAATCTTCCCAATGAAAAAAATCTTTAAAGTAGTTTATGATGAATGAGCCATCTGATTCAATGAATGATGAAGCTTAGTTTGCCTTTTTGCCCAAAATGTAATTCTTTATGTAATTTATCTATGTTCCATAGTGTAGTTTCTTCTTCTTTTTATTCAGTTTAGTCACATGATTTCTCAATTTGCAGTACGTTTGCCAATCTGTTGTGCAGCCAGACTTATTTTCCATTCCTTTTGCCTCATCCCTCTCAACCATACACTTTTTCAAATCTTCATCAATTCACAATGATTTGAAAGTTTTTACAGAAAGTTTCTTAATGAGTGCATGCTTATTAGTAACTGGAATAATCAATTTCATAAATGTGCAGTGTCTGGTTGCAGGTTGAGGCCCTTAACAAATTCAGTCTGATAAATAAATATCACAACTTGCTGTACATTTCTTATTCTTTGATAAAACATGCAAGTTGTGCTCCGCTATAGTCACACTCCTGACGAAGCTACATTGTATGCTATCAGTCCTTCTCCTCTTGGTGACTCCAGACATAGCTATATAGTATCAGTCCTTCTCCTCCTGGTGACTCCAGACATAGCTATATAGTATCAATTATTCTCCTCTTGGTGACTCCAGACATAGCTATATAGTATCAGTCCTTCTCCTCCTGGTGACTCCAGACATAGCTATATAGTATCAGTCCTTCTCCACCTAGTGACTACAGAAATAGCTGCAGTTGATGTTGGAAGTTTATATACACTTAGGTTGGAGTCATTAACTTGTTTTTCAACCACTCCACAAATGTATTGTTAACAAACTATAGTTTTGGCAAGTCGGTTAAGACATCTACTTTGTGCATGACACAAGAAATTGTTCCAACAATTGTTTACAGACAGATTATATCACTTATAATTAACTGTATAACAATTCCAGTAGGTCAGAAGTTTACATACACTAAGTTGACTGTGCCTTTAAACAGCTTGGAAAATTTTTAAAAAATTATGTCATGGCTTTAGAAGCTTCTGCTAGGCAAATTGACATCATTTGAGTCAATTGGAGGTGTACCTGTGGATGTATTTCAAGGCCTACCTTAAAACTCAGTGCCTCTTTGCTTGACATCATGGGAAAATCAAAAGAAATCAGCCAAGACCCCAGAAAAAAATTGTAGACCTCCACAAGTCTGGGTCATCCTTGGGAGCAATTTCCAAACGCCTGAAGGTACCACGTTCATCTGTACAAACAATAGTATTCAGCCGTCATACCGCTCATGAAGGAGACGCTTTCTGTCTCCTAGAGATGAACGTACTTTGGTGCGAAAAGTGCAATTCAATCCCAGAACAACAGCAAAAGATCTTGTGAAGATGCTGGAGGAAACGGGTACAAAAGTATATTTATCCACAGTAAAACGAGTCCTATATCGACATAACCAGCAAGGAAGAAGCCACTGCTCCAAAACTGCCATAAAAAAGCCAGACTACGGTTTGCAGCTGCACATGGGGACAAAGATTGTACTTTTTGGAGAAATGTCCTCTGGTCTGATGAAACAAAAATATAACTGTTTGGCCATAATGACCATCCTTATGTTTGGAGGAAAATGGTGAAAGCTTGCAAGCCGAAAAACTCCATCCCAACCGTGATGCACGGGGTGGCAGCATCATGTTGTGGGGGTGCTTTGCTGCAGGAGGGACTGGTGCACTTCAAAAAATAGTTGCCACCATGAGGCAGGAAAATTATGTGGATATATTGAAGCAACATCTCAAGACATCAGTCAGGAAGTTAAAGCTTGGTCGCAAATGGGTCTTCCAAATGGACAATGACCCCAAGCATACTTCCAAAGTTGTGGCAAAATGGCTTAAGGACAACAAAGTCAAGGTATTGGAGTGGCCATCACAAAGCCCTGACCTCAAACCTATAGAACATTTGTTGGATTCAAGATGGCGTAGCAGTCAGACGTCTTGTCTTGTCGTGTTCCTTGTATATATCGTTTTTTTTTACATATTTTCTTCGCATATCTTTTAAAACATTTTGCTGAACCTCAACTTCTAAATACTCTCCTGCAACCCGCCTCACCCAATGTAGCGCGGATCTGCTTTTTTTCTTCGGATCCGGAACCCCTCAACTGAAGCTAGCCAGCTAACTACCAGCTATCAGTCAGCAAACCATTGCTAGCGGTCATCAGCTAACCGGTCATCAGCTAACCTTTAGCTCGGAAAAGCTCTCGCCAGTTCGAACAATGCGACTCTAACCAGAGCATAACGGACCTATTATTTTTATCCCCGGAATCCCACCGGATTCCCACCGCAAACGGAACATTTTCAGCTGGATCTTCACTAGCTAACTAGCTAACCGCAACCCCGGATGATTACTCCTGGCTAGCGTTTCCATCCACTTAGCTTGAAGCTAGCCCGGCCAGAGCTCCTGTGCTACCACCGAAGCATACTCCTGGGCTACAATATCACGGTACTCCATTCTGCTTGTTTATGTTTTATCTGTCGGCCCCAGCCGCACTCAGGCTCTGTGTGTAGTTAATCTGACCCTCCCTGCCTAGTCAACGCCATTTTACCTGCTGTTGTTGTGCTAGCTGATTAGCTGTTGTCTCACCTACTGTTTTAGCTAGCTCTCCCAATTCAACACCTGTGATTACTGTATGCCTCGCTGTATGTCTCTCTCAAATGTCAATATGCCTTGTACACTGTTGTTCAGGTTAGTTATCATTGTTTTAGTTTACAATGGAGCCCCTAGTTCCACTCTTCATACCCCTGATACCTCCTTTGTCTCACCTCCCACACATGCGGTGACCTCACCCATTACAACCAGCATGTCCAGAGATACAACCTCTCTCATCATCACCCAGTGCCTGGGCTTACTTCCACTGTACCCGCACCCCACCATACCCCTGTCTGCGCATTATGCCCTGAATATATTCTACCATGCCCAGAAATCTGCTCCTTTTATTCTCTGTCCCCAACGCTCTAGGCGACCAGTTTTGATAGCCTTTAGCCGCACCCTCATACTACTCCTCCTCTGTTCCGCGGGTGATGTGGAGGTAAACCCAGGCCCTGCATGTCCCCAGGCACCCTCATTTGTTGACTTCTGTGATCGAAAAAGCCTTGGTTTCATGCATGTCAACATCAGAAGCCTCCTCCCTAAGTTTGTTTTACTCACTGCTTTAGCACACTCTGCTAACCCTGATGTCCTTGCCGTGTCTGAATCCTGGCTCAGGAAGGCCACCAAAAATTCTGAGATTTCCATACCCAACTATAACATTTTCTGTCCAGATAGAACTGCCAAAGGGGGAGGAGTTGCAGTCTACTGCAGAGATAGCCTGCAAAGTAATGTCATACTTTCCAGGTCCATACCCAAACAGTTCGAACTACTAATTTTTAAAATGACTCTCTCCAGAAATAAGTCTCTCACTGTTGCCGCCTGCTACCGACCCCCCTCAGCTCCCAGCTGTGCCCTGGACACCATTTGTGAATTGATCGCCCCCCATCTAGCTTCAGAGTTTGTTCTGTTAGGTGACCTAAACTGAGATATGCTTAACACCCCGGCAGTCATACAATCTAAGCTAGATGCCCTCAATCTCACACAAATCATCAAGGAACCCACCAGGTACAACCCTAAATCTGTAAACAAGGGCACCCTCATAGACGTCATCCTGACCAACTGGCCCTCCAAATACACCTCCGCTGTCTTCAACCAGGATCTCAGCGATCACTGCCTCATTGCCTGTATCCGCTACGGAGCCGCAGTCAAACGACCACCCCTCATCACTGTCAAACGCTCCCTAAAACACTTCTGTGAGCAGGCCTTTCTAATCGACCTGGCCCGGGTATCCTGGAAGGACATTGATCTCATCCCGTCAGTTGAGGATGCCTGGTCATTCTTTAAAAGTAACTTCCTCAGCATTTTAGATAAGCATGCTCCGTTCAAAAAATGCAGAACTAAGAACAGATATAGCCCTTGGTTCACTCCAGACCTGACTGCCCTCGACCAGCACAAAAACATCCTGTGGCGGACTGCAATAGCATCGAATAGTCCCCGCGATATGCAACTGTTCAGGGAAGTCAGGAACCAATACACACAGCTAAGGCCAGCTTCTTCAGGCAGAAATTTGCATCCTGTAGCTCCAACTCCAAAAAGTTCTGGGACACTGTGAAGTCCATGGAGAACAAGAGCACCTCCTCCCAGCTGCCCACTGCACTGAGGCTAGGTAACACGGTCACCACGATAAATCCATGATTATCGAAAACTTCAACAAGCATTTCTCAACGGCTGGCCATGCCTTCCGCCTGGCTACTCCAACCTCGGCCAACAGCCCCCCCCCCCCGCAGCTCCTCGCCCAAGCCTCTCCAGGTTCTCCTTTACCCAAATCCAGATAGCAGATGTTCTGAAAGAGCTGCAAAACCTGGACCAGTACAAATCAGCAGGGCTTGACAATCTGGACCCTCTATTTCTGAAACTATCCGCCTCCATTGTCGCAACCCCTATTACCAGCCTGTTCAACCTCTCTTTCATATCGTCCTAGATCCCCAAGGATTGGAAAGCTGCCGCAGTCATCCCCCTCTTCAAAGGGGGAGACACCCTGGACCCAAACTGTTACAGACCTATATCCATCCTGCCCTGCCTATCTAAGGTCTTCGAAAGCCAAGTCAACAAACAGGTCACTGACCATCTCGAATCCCACCGTACCTTCTCCGCTGTGCAATCTGGTTTCCGAGCCGGTCACGGGTGCACCTCAGCCACGCTCAAGGTACTAAACGATATTATAACCGCCATCGATAAAAGACAGTACTGTGCAGCCGTCTTCATCGACCTTGCCAAGGCTTTCGACTCTGTCAATCACCATATTCTTATCGGCAGACTCAGTAGCCTCGGTTTTTCTGATGACTGCCTTGCCTGGTTCACCAACTACTTTGCAGACAGAGTTTAGTGTGTCAAATCGGAGGGCATGCTGTCCGGTCCTCTGGCAGTCTCTATGGGGGTGCCACAGGGTTCAATTCTCGGGCCGACTCTCGCTGCGGGCGATTCCCTGATCCACCTCTACGCAGACGACACCATTCTATATACTTCCGGCCCGTCCTTGGACACTGTGCTATCTAACCTCCAAACGAGCTTCAATGCCATACAACACTCCTTCCGTGGCCTCCAACTGCTCTTAAACGCTAGTAAAACCAAATGCATGCTTTTCAACCGTTCACTGCCTGCACCCGCACGCCTGACCAGCATCAACCACCCTGGATGTTTCCGACCTTGAATATGTGGACATCTATAAGTACCTAGGTGTCTGGCTAGACTGTAAACTCTCCTTCCAGACTCATATCAAACATCTCCAATCGAAAATCAAATCTAGAGTCGGCTTTCTATTCCGCAACAAAGCCTCCTTCACTCACACCGCCAAAGTTACCCTAGTAAAACTGACTATCCTACCGATCCGAATTGTAATTCTTCGCCTTCTTCGCCTACCTCCTCATGCCTTTTGCACACAATGTATATAGACTCTCTTTTTTTTCTACTGTGTTATTGACTTGTTAATTGTTTACTCCATGTGTAACTCTGTGTTGTCTGTTCACACTGCTATGCTTTATCTTGGCCAGGTCGCAGTTGCAAATGCAAACTTGTTCTCAACTAGCCTACCTGGTTAAATAAAGGTGAAATATATATATATTTTTTTTAAATAAAATTTGTCGGCAGAACTAAAAAAGTGTGTGCGAGCAAGGAGGCCTAACTGGTGATCCTAACTGACCTAAGACAGGGAACTTTTACTCTGATTAAATGTCAGGAATTGTGAAAAACTGAGTTTAAATGTGTTTGGCTAAGGTGTATGTAAACTTCCGACTTCAATTGTATGTGGTATGAATCCTCCTCCTGGTGAATCCAGACATAGCTATATAGTATCAGTTCTTCTCTTTCCTTGTGACTCCAGACATAGCTATATAGTATCAGTTATTCTCTTTCCTGGTGACTCCAGACATAGATATATAGTATCAGTTATTCTCTTTCCTGGTGACTCCAGACATAGCTATATATTATCAGTCCTTCTCCTCCTGGAGACCCTAGACATAGCTATATAGTATCAGTTCTTCTCTTTCCTGGGGACTCCAAACATAGCTATATAGTATCAGTCCTTCTCCTCCTGGTGACTGTCTCCATTTCCCCCTTGCCTTCCCTGTCTTAGGAGTCTACTGTGATGTAGTTAAGAGTGTTCCTCTCCTCCTCTGGCGAGGACTCTTGAGTCTTTCTCTCACTCTTCTCTGGGGCCTGTCTAACTAGATAAGGCCTGTGCTGTAGCTATGCTCCCTCTACACCTCTTCCCCCCTTCTCCCTCCCTCCTTCCCTCCATCTCTGCTGCAAAGTGGCTATATGCCCTCTGTTAAAGCAAGGCTGTTGAGCCCTACAAACATGTTCAGATGTTCAGTGGCCTTAGCCTGGGTACAGTGACATATTGTAGCTCTGTCAGACAGATTCTGTCAGAGAGAGAGAGGGACTGTAAAGTGGGTGGGACCGTTAATGTGTGTGCTAGATAGAAGGTGGGTAAAATGTATGTGCGTATTTTATTAATTACATTAGACTTTCTAATGGCTTATGGGAAGACATATCTGTGATTGAAGTGACTGTGATATGTGGTTGTCCTTCCTAGCTATCTTTAGATGAATACAGTAACTTGGTTGCTCTGGATAAGAGCGTCTGCTAAATTACTCAAATGTAAACATGTAAGTGTAAATGTAGGGTACTGGGGGCAGGCTGCCAAATTTACCTAATCATTAAATTAATATTTTTAGAAAATATTTAATCTTACTTTTTAGAAAGGTGTAACGCTTCAAGCTTTTTATACTGAACTCTATATTGGATATGTAGAAAAGGTACTCTCATTGGGACTTGGTGTAATTAGGGTAAATTCAGCATAATGATAGTGAAGGTAATGTGTGACATCTTGTGCTGGTTATTCCATAATTACTTGGTTATTACTTTGCAATAGGGCTATCGGGAATACTTGCTTTCGAGTCAGCCCTCGTTCAACGTTAGATCACTCACATAGGATGTAGCTGAGCAGACAGATGGATCGCAGTGCAATTAAATCCCCAAGGTCATCCGTTTGATGGCGTCACACACAATGCCGTCCCTCGTACCCATTAATCTTTGTTAGCCGCACATTTGTAATGCTCTCTGTTACAAAGAAACGGAGCACTGGGATTGTCTTGCCAGCGGTCTCCCTAGAGAAAGTCTTCATTTCAGTTCCCCCCCTTTTAATTAATCAATGAAAGGGACTAATCGGAGAGGGACAAACATACATCGAGATGTGCGGGGGTAATGTCAAGGGAACCGGCGGTGCTACACTGGGCGTTCAGTGCTGCCATCGATCTGGTAATGAGGAAGAGAGAGAGTCGGAATTCAAACGCGTTGCCAGGGTGTGAATAATTAAGTGCTCCCAGTATGCAATTCACCACTTTGATGTTTTTTCTTCTTTTTTTCTTTTGAAGTCTACTCCACCATATCCCTCCCCCCGAAAAAAAAAAAGTTATATTTTCCCCTCGATCAAATATTTATCTGTAATGACTGATGAAGTTCAATTGAAGTTCCGTTACTTTTGCAAGGTAAATTGTCTGCTGCATTTGTCTAACCCTCCTCGCCATGAGTACGGGGAGGAAATGGAAAAGGGTCCTGGCGAGATTGAAAGAACATCATGTTCTGTAAAGAAGTTACTATTAATTGATGAGTTTACGAACAGGTTCCTTACAAAAATGATATCACAATTCATAAGACATCGAAATATGCACACATAGTCACTCTAACTATGTAAAGTTGTAAACAGCATATAACAAATTTATTATAACATTTATTATAATTAGCACAGCTCAAAGTCATCATTCTCATCAATTACATAGAAACTACTCTCTATATTGTTCCTGTTTTTCAGGCATCCTCTACAAAGGCAGCGGTGAGAACCAGTTCATCTCGCTGCAGCCTCCCGTCATCTCTACAGTGATGGGGAACGGTCGGCGCCGCAGCATCTCGTGCCCCAGCTGCAACGGGCAGGCCCTGGGCAACAAGTTGCTGGCGCCAGTGGCCCTGGCGTGGGGCATCGACGGCAGCCTCTACGTGGGCGATTTCAACTACATCAGACGCATCTACCCATCGGGCAACGCCAGCAGCGTCATGGAGCTCAGGCTAGTTCAGGTTCTGCATGGAATCATAATGGTGGTGCACGGTTGTTTTGTGCTGGCCCTTTGTCCCTTTAGTTCAGATATTGAGGCTTTGCATGGCTCTGTAATAGTGCACAACCTCTGACCTATTGGTTCAGACCTTTTGGCCCTCGAATTAGAGATTGATTCTTTATTTCTTCTGAGGTAATAGTGCAAAAAGGTGGTGTTTAAGACAGAGTGGGTTGCATGGATGTGAAACTCACCCATAGCATGTTGGCTGGAGTACATACAAAGCAGCATGCTGCTCACAGAGTGACAGACTAGTCTCTGTTGGCAAAGATGGTTGGCTTTGAGCAGCATGTGTAGAAGGTTGTGAGTTCAAGCCCCACTGGAGGCAGATCAAAATGGTTAAATGTTACATGATCTTGAAAGGGTGGACATCTGACGTGGCTTGTGAAAGTATTCACCCCTCCCCCCTTGGCAGTTTTCCTATTTTGTTGCCTTACATCCTGGAATTAAAACAGCTTTTTTTGTGGGTTTGTATCATTTGATTAACACAACATGCCTACCACTTTGAAGATGCAAAATATATTTTATTGTAAACAAGCAAGAAATAAGACAAAAAAACTCCAAACTTGAGCGTTCATAACTATTCAACCACCCAAAGTCAATACTTTGTAGACACCTTTTGCAGCTATTACAGCTGCAAGTCTCTTGGGGTATGTCTCTATAAGCTTGGCACATCTAGCCAGTGGGATTCTTCAAGGAAAAACTGATCCAGCTCCTTCAAGTTGGATGGGTTCCGCTGGTGTACAGCAATCTTCAAGTCATACCACAGATTCTCAATTGGATTGAGGTCTGGGCTTTGACAAGGCCATTCCAAGACATTTAAAGGTTTCCCCATAAACCACTCGAGTGTTGCTTTAGCAGTATGCTTAGGATCATTGTCCTGATGGAAGGTGAACCTCTGTCCCAATCTCAAATCTCTGGAAGAATTTCCCTGTATTTAGCACCATCCATCATTCCTTCATTTCTGACCAGTTTCCCAGTCCATGCCGCTGAAAAACATCTCCACTGCATGATGCTGCCACCACCAGGCTTCACTGTGGGAATGGTGTTCTCAGGGTGATGAGATGTGTTGGGTTTGCGCCAGACATAGCGTTTATCTTGATGGCCAAAAAGCTCAATTTTAGTCTCACCTGCCAGAGTACCATCTTCCATATGTTTGGGGAGTCTCCCACATGCCTTTTGGCGAACACTTTAAGCAATGGCTTTTTTCTGTAAAGCCCAGCTCTGTGGAGTGTACGGCTTAAAGTGGTCCTATGGACAGATTCTCCAATCTCCGCTGTGGAGCTTGGCAGCTTCTACAGGGTCATCTTTCGTCTCTTTGTTGCCCCTCTGATTAATGCCCTCCTTGCCTGGTCCTTGAGTTTTGTTGGGCAGCCCTCTCTTGGCAGGTTTGTTGTGGTACCATATTCTTTCAATTTTTTAATAATGGATTTAATGGTGCTCTGTGGGATGTTCAAAGTTCAGGATATTTTTTTATAACCCAACCCTGATCAGTACTTCTCCACAACTTTGTCCCTGACCTGTTTGGAGAGCTCCTTGGTCTTCATGGGGCTGCTTGCTTGGTGGTGCCCCTTGCTTAGTGGTGTTGCAGACTATGGGGCCTTTCAGAACAGGTGTATATATTCTGAGATCATGTGACAGACAGACATGTGTCTATTACATGAAATCCAAATAAAAATCTATTTAAATTACAAGTTGTAATGCAACAAAATAGGTAAAATGCCAAGGTGGATGAATACTTTTGCAAGGCACTGAAGTGGTGTTCTTTGAACTGTGATTCAGTGGTTTTCAGAGACTATCTTCACAATGCACATGGTGGTCAGACACCTTTTAGAGTACTTGCACAGTATCAAATGTGATGGAATGGGAAAACGGACAGATTTACTATTTACAGTGCATTCTGAAAGTATTCAGACCCCTTGACTTTTTCCACATTTTGTTAAGTTACAGCCTTATTCTAAAATTGCTTAAACATTTTTTTTCCCCCATCAATCTTCACACAATACCCCATAATGACAAAGTGAAAAAAGGTTTTTAGAAAAGTTTGCTTATGTAAATACCTTATTTACATAAGTAGTCAGACCTTTGCTATGAGACTCAGGTGCAACCTGTTTCCATGATTTGGAAAGGCACACACCTGTCTATATATGATCCCACAGTTGACAGTGCATGTCAGAGCAAATACCAAGCCATCAGGTTGAAGGAATTGTCCATAGAGCTCTGAGACAGGATGGTGTCAAAGCTCAGATCTGGGGAAGGTTACCAAAACATTTCTGAAGCATTGAAGGTCCCCAAGAGCACAGTGGCCACCTTCATTCTTAATTGGAAGAAGTTTGGAACTGCCAAGACTCTTCTTGGAGCTGGCCGCCTGGCAAAACTGAGTAATCGGGGTAGAAGGGCTTTGGTCAGGGAGGTGACCAAGAACCCAGTAGTCACTCTAACAGAACTCCAGAGTTCCACTGTGGAGATGGGAGAACCTTCCAGAAGGACAACCGTCTCTGCAGCACTTCACCAATCAGGCCTTTATGGTAGAGTGGCCAGACGGAAGTCACTCTTCAGTAAAAGGCACATGACAGCCCACTTTGCCAAAAGGCACCTAAAGGACTCTCAGACCATGAAACAAGATTCTCCGGTCTGATGAAAACAAGATTGAACTCTTTGGCCTGAATACCAAACATCACATCTGAAGGAAACCATGCACCGACCCTACGGTGAAGCATGGTGGTGGCAGCATCATGCTGTGGGGATGTTTTTCAAGAGCGGGGACTGGGAGATTAGTCAGGGCCAATAGAAAAATGAACGGAGCAAAGTACAGAGAGAACCTTGATGAAAACCCCTTCCAGAGCGTTCAGGACCTCAGACTGGAGGACGATTCACTTCCAATAGGACAACGACCCTAAGCACACAGCCAAGACAACGCAGGAGTTTCTTTGGGACAAGTCTCTGAATGTCCTTGAGTGGCCCAGCCAGAGCCCGGACTTGAACCCGATCGAACATCTCTGGAGAGACCTGTAAATGGCTGTGCAGCGATGCTCCCCATCCAACCTGACAGAGCTTGAGAGGCTCTGCAGAGAAGAATGGGAGAAACTCCCCCAAATACACGTGTGCCAAGCTTGTAGAGTCATACCCAGTAAGACTCAAGGTTGTAATCACTGCCAAAGGTGCTTCAACGAAGTACTGAGTAAAGGGTCTGAATACTTATTTAAACATGATATTTAAGTTCTCTTTTTAAGACATTTTCTAAAAAATCTAAAAACCCGCTTTGTCATTATGGGAAATTGTGTGTAGATTGACGAGGGTGGAAACAATTGAATAAATTGTAGAATAATGCTGTAACGTAACACAATGTGAAAAAATTCAAGGGGTCTGAATACTTTCCGAATGCACCATAATGTGGAATCTATACTATATCCTTTACAATTAGAGAAAGACTCCATGTCTTTTGCCATGTAATTGAGATGATTTAGGCTGATTTGCCAAGTTGGCCTCAATCACCAATAAGCTTCATTTTGCCAATTGGCAGACTCCGAAACAGCAGATGTTGATTAGAATGAAAGCTGTTTTACAGCCAGGGCTACTTACAACAAAGCTTATGAAATCTGTCTACCAAGAGGCTACAGTTGATGTGTCTATCTTTTAAAATCAATTTGATGACCCTGGCCCACATATTGCAAACACCAGTGATTGCACTTCAGTCTTCAGTATAGAAGACGGATGTCACAAATCAAACAACATTCACAACCGCCTTGCCTGTTCATTATGTTTCAAGACATTCTCTTATAGGTGCATGGAGAACGTTAAGCCAACATGATTGAATTGCTCAATATAAGAAATTGTTGTCTTTTCTATCATTAATGTGATGACAATTATTTTATGAAATCAATTAACTACATTTAATTATTACGCAATTCAATTAATCATATAACAATTAATTAAGTAGTAATCTTGGGGCACCGTGGAAAAAGTGTATTTAACGAGTTACCGTTTTCCGAATGAACTCTTAAAGATATAAAGATCTCTTACATTTCAGTCATCAGTCAGTCATTAAATTAATTGTTACCTTCTATCAGTCTCATTCTGAATGTCGCAAAACTCTTGGATATCTGCACAAACCCTAGCATAAATGATGAATCAGCGATATACAAATTGGCTTAATTATTTATTTATAATCACACAGAATTACATAAACACACAAACAGGATAACTTACACATTGATTACTACACAATGACACAACTACACAATGAAAAGTCCTTAGTGGACTGACCCGATATGATGGCTTGGTAGACAATGGAAAGGGGTGGGGACAGATAAAGTGCCGTAAAGACAGAATGGACCAACTACATACAGTTGATAACTACGCTCATGGAAATGCTAATAGTTTGCACACGAACGGCCGCTCATTTGAAAATAATTGCTATGTACATATTTACACTTGTATGTCTTGTCGTCTCTCTCTGTTGAAATTGCCCGGTCCATTTTCTTTGGAGAGTAATTCATTAGAAGTCTCTGGTTGTGTTCCGTCAGACGTACCAATGGTCATTTGATAGGGAAATGTTCAATGTCCTTCTCTCGTCTTCGATTGAGTTTCTTAGACTATTTTACATATACAGCTGCAGACTGTGAATGTGTAGTCTTTAGTTTTGTAGATTTCTTAACCATTTGTAACGTATTCAGCTGGCGCTGCACATAACTAGTCTTTAGGGTGGTAGCCATTTAAATTGCATGTAGCTACAGCTCCATGCTCCCAAAAGGGCAAGTCATGACAAACTGTATAATGCATGTATTTACAGGTCACTGACAAATAAAGGAAATACAGCTTCAATGCCCCTTGGCATACATTCTACAAGTGTCTGGAGGGATGTGACACCATTCTTCCACAGGCAATTCCATAATTTTGTGTTTTGTTGATGGTGGTGGAAAACGCTGTCTCGGGCACCGTGCCAGAATCTCCCATAAGTGGTCAAATGGGTTGAGATCTGGTGACTGAGACGGTCATGGTTAATGGTTTACATTGTTTTCATGCTCATCAAACCATTCAGTGACCACTCGTGCCCTGCGGAGGGGCGGTATTGTCATCCTATGCGGGCATAGCCATGGTAGACAAAATAATATCCTTCCCACCATTTTTATACATGGCTAAGGATTGCTTAATTTAAGGCTGCAATCCCGTTAACTGGATCGATATGACAACAGCCAGTGAAAGTGCAGGGCGGCAAATTCAAACAACAGAAATCTCATAATTAAAATTCCTCATACATACTGTTTTTCAAACATACCATTTTATACCGTTTTAAAGGTAATCTTGTTGTTAATCCCATCACAGTGTCCGATTTCAAATAGGCTTTACAGCACCACAAACGATTATTTTAGGTCACCACCAACTCACAGAAAAATTCAGCCATTTTTCCAGCCAAAGAGAGGAGTCACAAAAAGCACAAATAGTGATATAATTATTCACTAACTTTTGATGATCTTCATCAGATGACACTCATAGGACTTCATGTAACACAATACATGTATGTTTTGTTTGATAAAATTCATATTTATATTTAAAAAATCTCAGTATACATTGGCACGTTACGTTCACTAGTTCCAAAAAGATCCGGTGAAATTGCAGAGAGCCACATCATTTTACAGAAATACTCATTATAAATGTCGATAAATACAATTGTTAGACATGGAAATATAGATATACAGTGGGGCAAAAAAGTATTTAGTCAGCCACTAATTGTGCAAGTTCTCCCACTTAAAAAGATGAGAGAGGCCTCATCTTACAGGCCTCTCTTATCTTTTTAAGTGGGAAAACTTGCACAATTAGTGGCTGACTAAATACTTTTTTTGCCCCACTGTACCTCTCCTTAATGCAACCACTGTGTCAGATTTAAAAAAAACTTTACGAAAAAAGTAAACCATGCAATAATCTGAGACGGCGCTCAGAAAAAAAAAGAAAAACTATCCACCATGTTGGAGTCAACAGAAATCAGAAATAAAATTATAAATATTCCCTTACCTTTGATGATTTTCATCAGAATGCACTCCCAGGAATCCTAGTTCCACATTAAATGTTTGTTTTGTTCGCTAATGTCCATTATTTATGTCCAAGTAGCTACTTTTGTTAGCGCGTTTCGTACACAAATCCAAACGCTCGTGCAGGTCCAGCCGAACTTTAAAAAGTTATATTACAGGTCGAAGAAACTTGTTAAACTAAAGTATAGAACCAATCTTTAGGATGTTGTTATCATAAATCTTCAATAACGTTCCAGCCGGAGAATTCCTATGTTTGTAGTAAAGTCATGGAACGCAGGTCGCTATCATGTGAAATGCGTGACCATTACCTGGCTCTCTGCCAGACCACTGACTCAAATAGCTCCCATCCGGCTCCACATCACAGCAGAAGCCTCAGTCAAGTTTCTAAAGACTGTTGACATCTAGTGGAAGCCTTAGGAAGTGCAAAATAACCAATATCCCACTGTGTATTCAATAGGGGCTGGGTTGAAAATCGACCAACCTCAGATTTTCCACTTCCTGTTTGGATTTTTTCTCAGGTTTTTGCCTGCCATATGAGTTCTGTCATACTCACAGACATAATTCAAACAGTTTTAGAATCTTCAGAGTTTTTTTATATCCAATAATAATAATAATATGCATATATTAGCAACTGGGACTGAGGAGCAGGCTGTTGACTCTGGGCACCTTTCATCCAAGCTACTCAATACTGCCCCTGCAGCCATAAGAAGTTAATTTACTCAGAAACTCCACCTGTGTGTGAGCACCTGATTTCAACATACTGTACTTTGTATCCCTCATTTACTCAAGTGGTTTCTTTATTTAGGTAGATATCTGTAAGCAAGTCCCAACCTGGCTTCTCAACCTGGCATGCCCCAACGATTTGGATTTTGGATATAAAGTCTTTATTTAGATATGGAGCTGTATAACAAGTGGCAAGATCAATATTCCGATACTCAGTTGTTAGTGCTGAGGGATTAACATACATTTTGGTCAATTTGGATGAACTGTGTGATGTAGTAAGGAGTTGTAGGTTCCAACAGGCCAATATTCTACATAGTTTAGCAAAGAAAACATGGTAATTAACTACAATTACCATAATCCATAGAGATGATAATTTGGGACGAAATAAAAAAGTTACGCAATAAAACAAATGTGATATACACAACAGCTGAAAATGTTTTATTTAAGTAAAGTAATGTGAATAAATGGTGGTTAATTACCTACAATGACCATAATCTGTGTTACAGCGTTCAAAATAATCTAAACCGAAAAAAAAAATGTGATTTACTAAGGAGTTGTATTTTCCAACAGGCCAATATTCCACATAGTTCAGTGCATGAAACGTGGTAATTAACTACAATGACCATAATCCCTTGCACGCTTACATATGTCTGTGTTTCTTTTATGCCTGCTCCGTAAAAGAGACCAAGGAATGCGCGATCGATAGGGAAAGAGAGCAGTTGCTTTCACGACATATCTCTCCTTGAAAATACCTGATCTAAGTGATTGATAGTTGGTATTCAGCAGTCATAAAAGTATTCCCTTATTTACTTTGAAGAACTTCTAAAATAGTGATTTTGTCAGACAGCATAGGCAGCAGCTCTATAGAGATGAGATGACTTAGAATGAAATAATAGCCATCAAATAAAACAAATGTAATATACACATCAACTGAAATATTTTATTAAAGTAAAGCAGTGTGAATAAATTATGCTTAATAAATGATAAGCGGCAGACACTACCATTATTGGATTTGAATTAATTGTGAGAATGCATTAAACACAACAGTGTTGCTACGGCATTTAATGTTTAAAAAATAATAATCTAAATTGAAAACGGTTGCCCTTGTTTAAATAATCGAACCGAAACTGATTTGACCTCAAAAAGAATGAATCGCTCAGCACTATTGGTGATTTGAATGGAGAAAAAAGCAGTGGTGTAATGGCCCAATGCATTCCCTTGTGGGGGAGTTTTTTATATTGTCCCCTCTGTGAGTTATGGGTGTAGGGTTTAACTCCACAACATATATTCTCCCCTCGGTGAGTTATGGGTGCAGGGTTTAACTCCAAGACATAGTCACTCCTCCTTTTCCCCCTTCTCCTTTCTGCACAACAAATCTTCATTGTCTGCTCCTTTTTTATGGTGTTTTTCCTAGACTTTTAAGTCACACACTTTTACGGTCTCTCTTTGTCTTTCTCTTCTCTGCTTCCTTCCTTTCTTCCCACCCTAAGAAATAAAGATTTTAGACACAGGTAGGTGTATGATGGTGCAATTCTGTCACTGTCTTTCTGTGTGTTAAGAATGAATATATTTTTTTATGAACATATGTTTATGGTAAATTGATAAGCCATTAAGGCATTATTTAATCATCTGGTTTGGCTCATAAAGGTGTCCAGTTTTATAACCACACTCTCTAATGTAACATGACTTTTTTTCACTGTGTTTAATGCATTCTCACATTTATTTTAACACACTCACATTATTCCATTCATAAGTGTCAAAGGCTTACAGTATTGACTAATGTACCATTAAACATAAGAACACTTACTGGGGCTATCTTCATTGCCAGATTGTTAAACAAGTTCTAACCACATTCAACAGCTTATGTTTCAGGCTTATCATTGGCCTCCGAGCACACAGATGAGTTGTGTCTTCCTCAGTTGGAAAGAGTTGACCTTTTGATATGTCAATGTGCAATGTGTCATTTAGTCATGTAAGAGGATTATGGGTAACTGGCTTGGAACATTTTTTATGTAATTGCCTTTGACAAAAGATAAAAATTCAACAGTCAATACTACTATACTTGCTGTATGTTGATGGCATATAGCGCCCTACATAGAAAATGATTAATTCTGTTCTTACATTGGATGATTTTTTCATAATAGCAGCAAGCCTTGAAGACATCTCTCCTAACTCATTCTGAAGGAGCCCGACACATTTTGAGGCATTCAAAATGAATGCAAATAAGCACAACCCGACGAAATGCCATTCAGTTGTTGACTGTCATTAACATAAACACTTCATTCTATATTTACTACAGGCTTCCCCGCGCAGGGGAGTGATGACGGTTAAAATAATCTGACACACTTGATGTTGTCGCTGCCGCTTTGTCATACTCAAACCCACTCCAATCATATCCTGTTAAATTCTCGGACTCTTTTCCTTGACTGTCAAACCTATTCCCCACCCGTTTGTTATGCAAAAATACTCACAAGCTTAATTGGGCATTCACAATGACAAAGTCACAAACAGATACAGAGGCTCCTTTTTCTGGGGTCATTATCATTCTAAATGTCAAATTATCTTTCTGTTATTTAGGAAAAACACCGTTAAATTCAACAAAGGAAAACATGTAAAGCGTTGATTATTTTTGGATTGTTCATAAAAACACCTTTTAAACAAGTTTATTTTGAGATTGTTCATATTGCGGCAATCACAGTAACCACCATTATTTCCTCAATCCTAGTAACAACCCTGCTCACCGCTATTACCTGGCCACCGACCCAGTGACTGGGCAGTTGTATGTGTCCGACACCAACTCGCGGAGGATCTACCGGCCCAAGGTCCTGACGGGGATCAAGGAACTGCAGAGTAACGCGGAGGTGGTGGCAGGGACCGGGGAGCACTGTCTGCCCTTTGACGAGACCCACTGTGGGGATGGGGGCAAGGCCACGGAGGCCCTGCTCACTGGGCCAAAAGGTAGGACCTGAGCCAACATTAGTCTGTTCCCTCCAGGGTTTGCCAATTCCGCTCCTGGAAAACTCCTGGGTGTAAAGGCTGCAGGCTTTTGTTCCAGCCCTGCAGTAAAACATTTGATTAGAACACAATTAGCTGAATTGGATGTGCTACCGCAGGGCTGAAATTGAATCCTGCAAAGCTTTCAAAAGATTGGTGATTCACAGCACAAAATATGTTTTAGAAGTAATGTGTTATCCCTTTTCACCAGGTCAGAAAATGTTTACACAAGGGTAACTGGCAGTAAATGTAAAATGCACATAAAATCAGTAGTGGATTCAGACGTGTCAGGTGAACTATTATGTCCTCACCTTTGGTCTAATAATTTCCTCATAATCTCCAGTGTTCTCTTTCAATTGCTACCATGGTCATGCATATGCTTTTTAAAGTTCTTCTGTTTCAATTTGGCCCTATCCATATAGGCAAATTTCCACGAGCATAAGGGGTTAAGAAGTCATGGATTATTAGTTTGTCTGGTGTGTGCCAGTCTTTAAAGTCCCCCCTAATGGCCCAGTTTAGACTGCATTTAAAAGAGTGGGTTTGACTGAAGGGAGTCTGGGAGGGAGTGACTCTAACTATGAAATGGGAGGAGGTAGAGGCTGGGGGAAAGATAGCAGATGGCTGGGGTTTTCTTTTCCAGACGTTTGCTGAAATATGCTCAAATGTGACACTTTTCATCTGTCTGAATTTCCCCTCCGACTCCCAGAATGCATTGGTGGTCCCTCAGCTCTTTAATGTTTCAGTAGCCAGGCAATCTTTGTGCAGACCTACATGTAGCCACAGGTCAAACCAAAGCACTCACCTATAAAAATAAATCATAAAAAAATAAACTGATTTAGAAGCTATTAAATCTGATAAAGGCAGAATATATACCAATTCCTCACCTATTGTGATCTACTTTTCTCACCCTGTTGAGTTTAAAAACCAACCACAGTGTGTTTACACCAGCGTTTTATAGCGCTTATTGAAAAAAGAAATGGAAATGTACGAGAGGTTTAATTGAAATCCTATAGGCACTGCTCTCTGTTAGGAGCCCACAATAACATGATGAGATGTGAAGTGTGCCATGGTTGCTAATGTATTTTCCCTGTGTGGGACAAATTACTACGGCAAGCACTCTCTCCTCGCACAGAAAGTTGGAACCCTCAGCCGACACTCAATCAGTCGGGCAATTTTGCCCACCGTCGTAACCATGGCAACCGCCTGTCGTTCACCCGTTTCGTCTAAAATTGGCCCTAGCCGTCATTTCCCCCCGCCCACCCATTTCACAGATAGAGTGAAGAGGGTTGATGATTGTTGGGTGTTGGAGCTGCAATTTAAGGGAAAAAAGTCACGCTCATTGACACTGTACCAATGAGTTCTGTTTTTAGAGGTGGGATATGGCGGGATGCGCGGTGCCAGGCACACATACAGTAGAGATACAGCCTTTCCCACTTCACCCTGAGAAATTATTCAATAGCAGGAAAGCAGGCGGTTGAATTATTGAAGGATGTGCTTTTTGCAGTGACCTGAATAATGGGAAGCCAAACTCGACACATGTATCCGTCGTGTTCTGTCCACAGAGTCATGGAAGCAGAAAGAACTTCACATTTCCCACATCTGACACATCTATCATCTGCCTTTCTTTTATTCCCACCTTCCCCCCTTTTGCCTCGACAGGTATCGCTGTGGACAAGAATGGACTGATATATTTTGTGGACGGCACCACGATCCGGAGAGTTGACCAAAGCGGCATCATATCCACACTCCTGGGCTCCAATGACCTCACGTCGGCACGCCCCCTGACCTGTGACATCAGCATGGACATCAATCAGGTGACTGTCAGATTACCAGTCAGGTCTCCCTCAAGCCTGTTCGGTCCTCAAGTCAGTTGCCATAGGGCTCACATCACAGCGCCACCTTGTGGTTCTCTTCCTGCCCATCTATGAGTCACTCAGTCCGGAGTGTTACATAATGTCAGTCTCTTTAGGATTCTGAGATCGCAAATATATATATTTTTATCAAGGGCATGCCAATTTGACCAATCATCGCACTATTACTGCATAAAACCATCAAATCTCTGCAATATTAGCGCATTAAACTGTCTGATTACCACACTACAAAAAGAAGGATAGCATAAAATGGTTCAATCAAGCCATTTTTGTGACAATTTGGACAAAATCATTGCATATTGCCATGCAAAATATAAAATATGCTGCAGTAAAATCAAGCAATTATGACCGCAGCGAACCCCCAAAACTGCCATGAAATCATGATAATGGAAGTACTTACACAGTTAAATAATACACCTTTGGGCATGGTTATCTCAGGGGAAGAAAATACATTAGAAGGCATTGTATTGTGGTTTAAGGACCTCTATCTTTCAAGTTGCTGAGGCTTATTGTTGGGTATCTAGAGAAGTGTTTCCCAATCTGTTCCTTAGGGACCCTCAGGACTGCATATTGTTATTGCACTACACTAGCACGTCTGACTCATATAAGTCAAATAACCACCAAGCCCTTGATTAGTTTAATCAGGTGTAATCGAAGTTCATGTAGTCAGCAACTGATTTTTCCTACCAAACAACATGACATTTCAGCATTTCAACAACTTTCCACAGATGCAAAAATCTTCCCTTAACAGTTGATAATGGTGCATGAAGAAGGCAATAAGTTACCTCCTCATGAACATAGTGCCCTGTCAGGAGGTAATAAGTTACCTCCTCATGAACATAGTGCCCTGTCAGGAGGCAATAAGTTACCTCCTCATGAACATAGTGCCCAGTCAGGAGGTAATAAGTTACCTCCTCATGAGCATAGTGCCCTTTCAGGAGGCAATAAGTTACCTCCTCATGAACATAGTGCCCTGTCAGGAAGCAATAAGTTACCTCCTCATGAGCATAGTGCCCTGTCAGGAAGCAATAAGTTACCTCCTCATGAGCATAGTGCCCTGTCAGGAGGCAATAAGTTACCTCCTCATGAACATAGTGCCCTGTCAGGAAGCAATAAGTTACCTCCTCATGAACATAGTGCCCTGTCAGGAGGTAATAAGTTACCTCCTCATGAGCATAGTGCCCTGTCAGGAGGCAATAGGTTACCTCCTCATGAGGCTAAAACATTAACTCAATATAACTTTGTCTATCCTCTCAAACATCTCCCCTCTATCCCCTTCCATTACATACAGTCTCTGACATGGTGCAAATGAATAATGAAGAAAATAAAACTAAGAATGCTTTTATCATATTAAAATGGAATGGCGGGCCTCCATTACACACCATATATTTAGGGTCTCTAGAGGGGACGTTTCAGGAGTGGATTGGAGTCGAGAGTCAAACTCAACTTGGATTGGAGTCCCATACCTCTGCCCTTTACACCAAGGGGACATGCCAGAGAGCATTTCCATTTGTCTTATCGGAACCCTAATGGAGGCATGAAACCATCAGGCGGACTGGCCAACACAGATATCCTTTTGGCTAGACTGTAGCATCCCAAGGCATGTTGTCCCGCATAAGAAGGCAGACTGGCAGGCTGGCATGCATGGCACAGCAGGCACAGAGACAGCCTTAAGGGCAAAATGCCTTGTTATTAATCACTGTCTGGAAAGGAAGATTAAGGATGTGTTTTCCCACAGTTTTTGACAATGCTGATGTCACACTGAAATATATCAGAGATTGTAGACATTTCTAATGGGACAAGGTTGCCAATGTCACATTGGTGATGTGTAGATGGAGAAGATCACAGTAATTTGGGTTGACAGTCACGTTTTAATGCCATGTCTCTGTGAAGTGGTGCCTATAACAATGTCCCGATCTGCAGGTGCTCCTGGAGTGGCCTACCGACCTAGCGGTCAGCCCCATGGATAACTCCCTGTACGTCCTGGACAACAATGTGGTCCTACGAATCACTGAGAACGGGCAGGTCAGCATTGCAGCAGGCCGGCCCATTCACTGCCCTTTGGCCGGAATGGACCGTGGAGGTCAAAGGGCAGCACTGACGCCCCTGGAGTCTGCCATAGCCATCGCCGTGTCCTACCACGGCGCCATCTTCATCGCCGAAACTGACGAGCGGAAGCTGAGCCGAATCCGAACTGTATCCGTCGATGGTGAAATAACCCATCTGGTGGGGTCGCCGTCCGACTGCGACTGTAAGAACGATGTTAACTGCGATTGTTACCAGACGGGTGATGGCTACGCCAAAGACGCCCGTCTCAACGCACCGTCCTCTCTTGTCGTGGCACCCGATGGCACCCTGTATATGGCAGACCTGGGCAACATCCGCATCCGGGCGGTCAGTAGGAACGGGCCTGTGTTGACCTCCAATGCCAACACCTTCGAGGTGGCATCGCCGGACGCCCAGGAAGTGTACGTCTTTGACACCAATGGTACCCACCAACACACCGCCAGCCTCATGACGGGTGACTTGAAGTATACATTCAGCTACAGCACGGAGAACGACGTAACCGCCATGACCGATAGCAACGGAAACACCCTGAGAATCCGCCGCGACCCTAACCGCATGCCTGTGCGCATAGTCGCCCCTGACAACCAGGTCATCTGGCTGACCATGGGGACCAACGGTGGGCTGAAGACCTTGATGGCTCAGGGCCAGGAACTGGTGCTGCTCACCTATCATGGTAACACTGGCCTGCTGGCTACCAAGACCTCTGAAATTGGCTGGACCACATTCTACGAGTGAGTATACAGAAGTAAGAGGGTCTGATTCCTGCAATGGCTGAATAGACCTTCACTTTTTGGGGTGATGAGAGTCTGACTAGATAATTATATTTGAGTAATATGAAGAAATAGTCATTGATCATAAGGTAAGCTAAATAAGTTACTGCTTTGCACTTAAAATTTACTTAAATTGATATTATACACTGCTCAAAAATGTTTAGGGAACACTTAAACAACACACTGTAACTCCAAGTCAATCACACTTCTGTGAAATCAAACTGTCCACTTAGGAAGCAATACTGATTGACAATAAATTTCACATGCTGTTGTGCAAATGGAATAGACAACAGGTGGAAATTATAGGCAATTAGCAAGACACCCCCAATAAAGGAGTGGTTCTGCAGGTGGTGAACAACAGACCACTTCTCAGTTCCACCTGTGGATGTCGGGCCCTCATACCACCCTCATGGAGTCTGTTTCTGACCGTTTGAGCAGACACATGCACATTTGTGGCCTGCTGGAGGTCATTTTGCAGGGCTCTGGCAGTGCTCCTCCTGCTCCTTCTTGCACAAAAGCGGAGGTAGCGGTCCTGCTGCTGGGTTGTTGCCCTCCTACGGCCTCCTCCACGTCTCCTGATGTACTGGCCTGTCTCCTGGTAGCGCCTCCATGCTCTGGACACTACGCTGACAGACACAGCAAACCTTCTTGCCACAGCTCGCATTGATGTGCCTCCTGCTGTAAACAGTTTCGGCGATGTTTACAGCCCAACACCGTGCAGGATGTTTGGCATTTGCCAGAGAACACCAAGATTGGCAAATTCGCCACAGGCGCCCTGTGCTCTTCACTTTTATCATATTAAAATGGAATGGCGGGCCTCCATTACACACCATATATTTAGGGTCTCTAGAGGGGACGTTTCAGGAGTGGATTGGAGTCGAGAGTCAAACTCAACTTGGATTGGAGTCCCATACCTCTGCCCTTTACACCAAGGGGACATGCCAGAGAGCATTTCCATTTGTCTTATCGGAACCCTAATGGAGGCATGAAACCATCAGGCGGACTGGCCAACACAGATATCCTTTTGGCTAGACTGTAGCATCCCAAGGCATGTTGTCCCGCATAAGAAGGCAGACTGGCAGGCTGGCATGCATGGCACAGCAGGCACAGAGACAGCCTTAAGGGCAAAATGCCTTGTTATTAATCACTGTCTGGAAAGGAAGATTAAGGATGTGTTTTCCCACAGTTTTTGACAATGCTGATGTCACACTGAAATATATCAGAGATTGTAGACATTTCTAATGGGACAAGGTTGCCAATGTCACATTGGTGATGTGTAGATGGAGAAGATCACAGTAATTTGGGTTGACAGTCACGTTTTAATGCCATGTCTCTGTGAAGTGGTGCCTATAACAATGTCCCGATCTGCAGGTGCTCCTGGAGTGGCCTACCGACACAGGCGCCCTGTGCTCTTCACAGATGAAAGCAGGTTCACACTGAGCACATGTGACAGACGTGACAGAGTCTGGAGACGCCGTGGAGAACGTTCTGATGCAACATCCTCCAGTCATGGTGTGTGGTGGCATTTCTTTGGGGGCCGCACAGCCCTCCATGTGCTCGCCATAGGTAGCCTGACTGCCATTAAGAACCGAGATGAGATCCTCAGACCCCTTGTGAGACCATATGCTGGTGCGGTTGGCCCTGGGTTCCTCCTAATGCAAGACAATGCTAGACCTCATGTGGCTGGAGTGTGTCAGCAGTTCCTGCAAGAGGAAGGCATTGATGTTATGGACTGGCCCGCCCGTTCCCCAGACCTGAATCCAATTGAGCACATCTGGGACATCATGTCTCGCTCCATCCACCTGTTGCACCACAGACTGTCCAGGAGTTGGCAGATGCTTTAGTCCAGGTCTGGGAGGAGATCCCTTCAGGAGACCATCCGCCACCTCATCAGGAGCATGCCCAGGCATTGTAGTGAGGTCATACAGGCACGTGGAGGCCACACACACTACTGAGCCTCATTTTGACTTGTTTTAAGGACATTACATCAACGTTGGTTCAGCCTGTAGTGTGGTTTTCCACTTTAATTTTGAGTGTGACTCCAAATCCAGACCTCCATGGGTTGATACATTTGATTTCCATTGATCATTTTTGTGTGATTTTGTTGTCAGCACATTCAACTATGTAAAGAAAAAACAATTTAATAAGAATATTTCATTCATTCAGATATAGGATGTGTTATTTTAGTGTTCCCTTTATTTTTTTGAGCAGTGTATTTTCATCTTGATGTGAAATTGGTGGCAGTCACAGTGACTTCCTTCACATTGACACACACTGGAAAATTTGCCCACAGTGTCATATTTTGACCCTTTGATGTTGCCTACATTCTCTGAAAAAAATGACACCTTTACATTAACTTCTCCATCTATCTTTCAGCTATGACAGCGAAGGCATGCTAATGAACGTGACGTTCCCCACCGGAACAGTGAACAACCTGTACACCGACATCTACAGGGCCTTGACCGTGGACATTGAGAGCTCCTTGACTGAAGAGGAAATTAGCATTACCACCAATACCTCCACCATTCGTGCCTTCTATACATTGGCTCAGGGTAAGCCACACATCTCCTCCTCTCTGTCTTGCTAAAACAAGTACAAACAGTTCAGATGGCCATTTTGAAAGTAGTTATTGGTCATTGTTGCTTGGGTTGTCACGGCAATGTTGAGTAAGATTAAGTCATGTATCATTATGGGTGAGCGGTTTTGACAGAAGACAGTGTAAATGATTACTTCCTCAGCGTGTGGGGTAAGCAGAAACCTTGTATTGTAACTCTTTGTCCACTGTATTGAGCTATTTATTTAATTATTCCATTTGTTGTAGTTCTATAGTTATGTTTTAAATGTTAATCAGTTTTCTACCAGTGAGTAGTTATTTTTTTGATATAGGTGGCAAGATTTCCCTGAGTATCCACAACAATGATTTAGAGTTACAATACTTAGTACAATGTTATCATTTATGACCCTGTCTTTTAAAAATTTCAGATCAATGTAGAAGCAGTTATCAGGTTGGCTATGATAACTCTCTGAGGATCACCTATGCCAACGGAATGGACACCCACTACCAGACTGAGCCCCACATCCTGGCGGGCACTGCCAACCCCACGGTGGCACGGCGTAACATGAGTTTGCCAGGGGAGAGTGGGCAGAATCTGGTTGAGTGGCGCTTCCGCAAGGAGCAAACCAGGGGCAAAGTCATTGTTTTTGGGCGCAAGCTAAGGGTGAGTTTACCTTTATTAATCAGAGTTTCATTTATCTGTAAGACATGTTGTTCACTAATTTACTGTATATTAACCGTGACACTTACCTGAAGTGTTGACCTACAGCAAAATAATTGAAATGCCTCCCTGGATGCATCAATGACTAATCCTGGAGTTGCGTGTGAGATATGAGCATACCTGATTTCAATTAAATGCAGTAAAATAGTACCTGCTTCCAAATTCCCAATACCCTATACTGCCAGTATTCTTCTCCAGAACCTGCCAATGAGATTTACAATTGACGTTATGAACTTAACTTGGGTAGTTACTTTCCTTAACAGCAATTTTGGGTTTAATCGTTTCTGAGCAAATGCCAGTGTCTCTCAGTTTAATGAAGCCCTTGAAGGAGCTGTTCATCTCCTCTCACTGACTGCCAAAGAGCGGCAATCACACTAAATGCTGTTTTTAGGGCACCAGACAAAATAATAAGTGCACTCTCCGTGACTCTGTGACTTAAAAGTCTGTAGCATAGAATTAGGAATTAGACTACTAGAATTGACATGAACCTTCTTATGGTGGAATACAAGGTCAGCCATTTTGGTAAGGGAGTTGGGAGCTACCTAGTCAATAATTTGTCAAATTTACTGCCAATAGGCCAACATTTCATTCAAACAATGCAGTCAATGCATAGCCATACACAGGCTCAAATCAGTTGTTGACAAGTTGTAAATTATATTGTACTGATATGGTATCATATTATAACACTTACAGCTTTCCAAGAAGACAACATTAAGACATTTATGGTATGCTTGCATATATTTTAGAGGCTATTTCTAAATCAAATTGATATAAAACTTTTGTATACTGTATTTATAATTATATGACAATATTTTAGGTTAGTATACAATTACGGATATATCATATGCCTTACTTGTATTTCCCTGCTTAAGTAAGAGAATGAAATGCATCACCTATGCCTCTACTGCAATTCGGACTGGTTTGGATTTCTCCCAATGGCTGACATTTTCATACCATTCTGAAACTTTGAGGGTTTGTGACATAGCCCCTCTAGTAATCTAATATGATCTCTATGGTCTGTTGTTGTTTTTGCTTGGCTTTGATTCAATACACATACCAACTAATAGGTGAATGGACGGAACATTCTATCGGTTGATTACGACCGTACGCTGAGGATGGAGAAGATTTACGATGACCACAGGAAGTTCCTGCTGAAGATTATCTATGACGGTGCGGGCCACCCTGTGCTGTGGGTACCCAGCAGTAAGCTGCTTCCCGTGAACGTCAGCCGGAGCAGCAACGGTCAGATCAGTGCCCTCCAGAGGGGGCAGACCAGCGAGCGGTTGGAGTATGACGCTCAGGGACGCGTTGTGTCCAGATTGTTTGCTGACGGGAAGACGTGGAGTTACACATACCTGGACAAGGTGAGGGTTGAAGTGATTCAATAAAAGGATTTGGTTTCTCCACTGGTCGCTCAGTGCACAACACAAATGGATGATGAAAGTAATTGTGTATAGGAATGCAGGCCTCATACACACTTTGCTTAACTCTTCCCTGTTTTGGGGACTTGCGTGATATTTTCGCTTAAAAATGTATATGTGGTCATCATAGATTGAAATGTATTGCATTTAAAAAAATCATTATTTAACTAGGCAAGCCAGTTAATAACAAATTATTATTTTCAATGATGGCCTAGGAACAGTGGGTTAACTGCCTTGTTCAGGGGCAGAATGACAGATTTTTACCTTGTCAGCTTGGGGATTTGATCTTGTAACCTTTTGGATACTAGTCTAAACACTCTAACCACTAGGCTACCTGCTGCCCCTGCATTGAGCAGTAGCCCTGATTCTCACGGACACAGGAGTATGTATGTGTCTTCTGCTTTTGTGAAGCAGGATGTGAAATCTGACACCACTTGAAGAGGAACTGTCCCTCCTACCATTTAATTCGCTTTCTGGCTGTCCATCAACTCCTGGCTGAAACCTACATCACAGCCACTTATATCGTAACGCAGCAGGAGAGAGTGATTTCGTTGCTGTAGTGCATTCAGAGATCTATTTATACCAGTAATCTAAAATAATTAATAGATAAAAAATAAAAACGTTCTGTTTGTCATAGACGGACAATATTAATATGAGATGAAAAGCGAGTTCCTATCTAGTTCAAAAAGCCAAGATGGAGCTCTGTCAGACGTTCACAGTGATGGAGGCAGATGTTTTGATCAAGAGAGACCTTTAGAAAATATGTATTTTACAGTTATAAGGAAGGTGAAATCTTATATTTAGTCATTTTTTTAATTGATTATACTATATATAGAACATATATAAGTCATGTCAAGCCTTATTCATACAGTTTTGTTGAATAGGAAATAGACCAAAAAAAATAGTTCATATTTTCATTTTTCTATCATATTTGTACTGTGTACTTATTAAGCTTGTGTCCTTAAGTGCCTACACCAGAAAGGTGAGATTTGACCCTTTCTTGGAGTATGCAGCATTACTATTATAGTTATTGTTTATGGCCCTCTCATGATAAAAAATTACTTTTGGGGATTACTTAGATTATATTTAGTTACTTTTCAGAGGTTTTAAGCAGAACTTCTAAACCTCACACACACACACACACACACACACACACACACACACACGGTACTTGCCTACATTAGAGCTGCTCATTATGGTAACACCTCCACTTTAAGAACAGAACTCCTCACAGAACTTCCCTAAGAACAGAACTCCTCGCAGAACTTCCCTAAGAAAAATGCATGTCAAAAATGTTATAAATTGATTTGCATTTTAATGAGGGAAATAATTATTTGACCCCCTAAGATCTCACCTTGTGGAGTTGCAATGATCATGACAACGGTGAGGAATCAGCCCAGAACTACACAGGAGGATCTTGTCAACGATCTCAAGGCAGCTGGGACCATAGTCACCAAGAAAACAATTGGTGACACCACTACGCCGTGAAGGACTGAAATCCTGCAGCGCCCACAAGGTCCCCCTGCTCAAGAACGCACATATACATGCCCGACTGAAGTTTGCCAATGAACATCTGAATGATTCAGAGGACAACTGGGTGAAAGTGTTGTGGTCAGATGAGACCAAAATGGAGCTCTTTGGCATCAACTCAACTCGCCGTGTTTGGAGGAGGAGGAATGCTGCCTATGACCCCAAGAGCAGGTGGCCTAGCCAGTCTCCAGACCTTAATTCCATAGAAAATCTGTGGAGGGAGCTGAAGGTTCGAGGTGCCAAACATCAGCCTCAAAACCTTAATGACTTGGAGAAGATCTGCAAAGAGGAGTGGGACAAAATCCCTCCTGAGATGTGTGCAAACCTGGTGGCCAACTACAAGAAACGTCTGATCTCTGATTGCCAACAAGGGTTTTGCCACCAAGTCATGTTTTGCAGAGGGTTCAAATACTTATTTCCCTCATTGAAATGCAGATCAATTTATAAAATTTTTGACATGCGTTTTTCTGGATTTTTTTGTTGTTATTCTGTCTCTCACTGTTCAAATAAACCTATTATTAAAATTATAGATGGATCATTTCTTTGTCAGTGGGCAAATGTACAAAATCAGCAGGGGATCAAATACTTTTTTGCCTTACTGTAACTCCTGGCAGATCTTAAAATAAGTGAGATCACTTACTGGAAGGCTCAGCTGCAGAGACTTTTCCTCGTGCAAAACCATACAGAGATTTCCTTGCCCTCACTTGGCCCTCCTTGTGCTCATTACAAGACAGGGAGAGGCCATGTCAACAAAGAAACACGAGGCACGCTGAAAGCTTTAGGAGCTCAAGTAACCAATGGCCCACTGAAAGCACTTCTAGCATCCAAAGTGCATTATGAATGAACTCTGAGTTGCCATGGATTTGCCATGGAGTTGCCATGGAGTCAGAAATAAACATGTGTAGGTTTGATGCAATTGTTTAGGCTATTTTGTGAGCTGGTGGTGTGCATATATATTTATTTGTAGTCATAAAACAGCAATAATTAGTTTTTTCTCCCTTTCCTCATCTTTCCTCTAGTCGATGGTGCTCCTGCTCCATAGCCAGCGTCAGTACATCTTCGACTTTGACTCTCAGGACCGGCTATCTGCTGTCACCATGCCCAGTGTGGCCCGCTACACCATGAACACAGTCCGCTCAGTGGGCTACTATCGCAACATCTTCCACCCGCCTGAGAGCAACGCTTCTGTAGCAGTGGACTACAGCGAGGATGGCCTCCTGCAGCGAGTGGTGCACTTGGGCACGGGCCGCCGGATCCTGTACAAGTACCGACGGCAGAACAAGCTAGCTGAAGTCCTGTATGACAGCACGCGGGTCAGCTTCACATACGATGAGATGGCAGGCGTGCTGAAAACGGTCAACCTGCAGAGCGAGGGCTTCATCTGTTCAATCCGTTACCGCCAAGTGGGCCCCCTGGTGGACCGGCAGATCTTCCGCTTCAGCGAGGACGGCATGGTCAACGCCCGCTTTGACTACACCTACGACAGCAGCCTGCGCGTCACCAGTGTGCAAGGCGTCATCAACGAGACGCCGCTGCCCATCGACCTCTACCAGTTTGACGACATCTCCGGCAAGGTAGAGCAGTTCGGCAAGTTTGGCGTCATCTACTATGACATCAACCAGATCATCTCCACGGCCGTCATGACCTACACCAAGCACTTTGACGCCCACGGCCGGATCAAGGAGATTCAGTACGAGATCTTCCGATCCCTTATGTACTGGATCACCTTCCAGTACGATGACGTGGGACGATGCACCAAGAGGGAAATCAAGATTGGGCCATTCGCCAACACCACCAAGTACGGCTATGAGTATGACGTAGATGGCCAGCTCCAGACGGTCTACCTCAACGACAAGGTCATGTGGCGCTACACCTACGACCTGAACGGCAACCTCCACCTACTGAACCCAGGCAACAGCGCCCGCCTGCTCCCCCTGCGCTACGACCTCCGCGACCGCATCACCCGCCTGGGAGACGTGCAATACCGCATGGACGAGGATGGCTTCCTCCGCCAGCGAGGTTCCGAGATCTTCGACTACAACTCAAAGGGCCTCCTGGTACGCGTTTACAGCAAGGGCAATAGCTGGACCATCCAATACCGCTACGACGGCCTGGGCCGGAGGGTGTCTACCAAGAACAGCCTGGGGCAGCATCTGCAGTACTTCTATGCAGACCTGAGCTACCCCAGCAGGATCACACACGTCTACAACCACTCCAGCTCTGAGATCACCTCCCTGTACTATGACCTGCAGGGACACCTGTTTGCCCAGGAGATCAGCAGCGGAGAGGAGTACTACATCGCCTGTGACAACACCGGAACCCCTCTGGCCGTATTCACCAGCAATGGCCTCCTGATCAAGCAGGTCCAGTATACGGCGTATGGGGAGATCTACTTTGACTCCAACCCGGACTTTCAACTGGTGCTGGGGTTCCACGGGGGGCTCTATGACCCACTGACCAAATTGTTGCATTTTGGTGAGAGGGACTATGACATTATGCCCGGCAGGTGGACTGTGCCTGACATCAACACCTGGAAACGAGTGGGGAAAGAGCCAGGTCCTTTTAATCTCTACATGTTCAGAAACAACAACCCTATCAGCAAAGTACATGAAGTGAGAGAGTATGTCGCAGGTAAGATATTTCTTGTCACTTATATTCTATTTAGTAACATTTAATGTGCACGTCGTGTAAACATGTTATTTAAATGTGCTATTCAAATGTTGAAATCTTTGTACATACTTAAAGTGGTAATGCATGCAATCATGCCAGCTTATTCATGACAACTAAGACATTCATTACTTATGATAAAACATTACCATATTTTCTATTTTGACATAACCACGTCATTAAATATTTAGTATGACCTTGATCTTATTTGTCCCATGTAGATGTGAATAGCTGGCTGGTGACCTTTGGGTTCCATCTACACAACACCATTCCTGGCTACCCAGTCCCAAAGTTTGATCTGACCCACCCATCTTATGAACTGAAGAAGAGCCAGCTCTGGGATGATTTACCAGTTGGTTTCATATTTTACATTATTTCAATCACTCCTTTATTGTCCTGCTATTTGTGATCCATATATTAGAGAAATGTAAAGTAGCCAGGTTGAACTTTATATTCAAAATATGTAACCTTTATTTTACCAGGGAAGACGTATTGAGACCTAGGTCTCTGTTTCAAATGTGCCCTGCCCTGCACAATACAACACAAATATACACGCTATACACAAAATATACATATATACAGTATTCACATTAAAATCCAAAAACACAGTCATGGGAAGCACAAGTAAAATGTCACAAATCACCCAGAAAACAGTTATATTCCTTCACAAATAATTCCCCAATCAGTACTCTAAACTGTCCGAACGGCACCAGAACATTAGATGAAATGTATTTAGATTTTTTTTCCCAGCAATACAGTGCATTAAAACTAAAACTAAAAGCAGATTTACCTAGCTAACTAAAACATTTACAGCTGTGCCATACAGGTTGAAAAAATAGTTTGGAGAAGATATTTGATGTACCGATTCTATGGCACATAGTTTATGAATATAATATGACACATGTTTTTTTGTACAATATCAATTATTATACAACATTCTTACAACCAATAGAATGTTATATACAGTTGAAGTCGGAAGTTTACAAACACCTTGGCCAAATACATTTAAACTCAGTTTTTCACATTTCCTAACATTTAATCCTAGTAACAATTCCCTGTTTTAGGTCAGTTAGGATCAACACTTTATTTTAAGAATGTGAAATGTCAGAATAATAGTTGAGAGAATGATTTATTTCAGGTTTGATTTCTTTCATCACATTCCCAGTGGGTCAGAAGTGTACATACACTCAATTAGTATTTGGTAGCATTGACTTTAAATGGTTTAACTTGGGTCAAACATTTCGGGTAGTCTTCCACAAGCTTCTCACAATAAGTTGGGGGAATTTTGGCCCATTCCTCCTGACAGAGCTGGTGTAACTGAGTCAGGTTTGTAGGCCTCCCTGCTTGTACATGCTTTTTTAGTTCGGCCCACATATTTTCTTAGTAACAGGGTCAGGGTTTTGTGATGGCCACTCCAATACCGTGACTTTGTTGTCCTTAAGCCATTTTGCCAAAGTATGGAAGTATGCTTGGGGTCATTGTCCATTTGGAAGACCATTTACGACCAAGCTTTAACTTCCTGACTGATGTCTTGAGATGTTGCTTCAATATAGCCACATAATTTTCCTGCCTCATGATGCCACCTATTTTGTGAAGTGCACCAGTCCCTCCTGCAGCTAAGCACCCCTACAACATGATGCTGCCTCCGCCGTGCTTCACGGTTGGGATGGTGTTCTTCGGCTTGCAAGCATCCCCCTTTTTCCATCAAGCATAACAATGGTCATTATGGCCAAACAGTTCTATTTATGTTTCCAAAAAGTATGATCTTTGTCCCCATATGCAGTTGCAAACCGTAGCCTGGCTTATTTCTGGCGGTTTTGGAGCAAGTGGCTTCTTTCTTGCTGAGAGACCTTTCAGGTTATTTCGATATAGGACTTGTTTTACTGTGGATATAGATACGTTTGTACCTGTTTCCTCCAGCATCTTCACAAGGTCCTTTGTTGTTGTTCTGGGATTGATTTACAATTTTTGCACCAAGTACGTTCATCTCTAGGAGACAGAACGCGTCTCCTTTCTGAACGGTATGTCGGCTGCTTAGTCCCATGGTGTTTATACTTGCGTACTATTGTTTGTACAGATGAATGTGGTACCTTCAGGTGTTTGGCTGAAGGTACCAGACTTGTGGAGGTCTACCATTTTTTTCTGAGGTCTTGACTGATTTATTTTGATTTTCCCATGATGTCAAGCAAAGAGGCACTGAGTTTGAAGGTAGGCCGTGAAACATCCACAGGTACACCTCCAATTGACTCAAATTATGTCAATTAGCCTATCAGAAGCTTCTAAAGCCATGACATCATTTTCTGGAATTTTACACGTTTTTTAAAGGCACAGTCATCTTAGTGTATGTGAACTTCTGACCCACTGGAATTGTGATACAGTGAATTTTAAGTGAAATAATCTGTCTGTAAACAATTATTGGAAAAATTACTAACTCTGCAAATCTGCAA
Source organism: Oncorhynchus mykiss (assembly GCF_057628025.1). Classification (NCBI taxonomy): domain Eukaryota; kingdom Metazoa; phylum Chordata; class Actinopteri; order Salmoniformes; family Salmonidae; genus Oncorhynchus; species Oncorhynchus mykiss. The sequence goes on from NC_143035.1 coordinate 17,908,282, forward strand.
ATATATATTCTGGGTGATTTGAAAAGTTGTGGTCAATCAATCAATAATATAATAATACTCTTAGCAAAAATGTTTATCTTTAATTTACAATCTGTAGAAACTATGAGAATAGAAAGATTCAGAACTTTTGTGAAACATCACAGCGGAAAATATACTGTATGGCAGCTAGAAATCAAAACTGGATGGTCTTCAGAGAGGGATGGTAAGGGTAGAGAGTAGCTGAAAGGTGGGACTAAAAGCAAACAATAGATAACAAATTTAAAATATACTGTTTCCACAAAATGTATATAGTATGTATAAGCAGGAAGTAGAAAACAAGTATTTTTGTCCATTAGTTTACTCCAATTAAGGGAGGGTGGTAGGGTTAGGGAAAAATATATCTAATTTAAAACAAATTATATATACAGTACCAGTCAAAAGATTGGACACACCTACTCATTCCAGTGTTTTTCTTTATGTGTTATTATTTTTTACATTGTAAAATAATAATAATAATAATAATAATAATAAAATAATAAGACATTCAAACTATGAAATAACACATATGGAATCATGTAGTATCCAAAAGAAGTGTTAAAAACAAAATATATTTTGTGTTTTAGATTCTTCAAAGTAGCCACCCTTTGCCTTGATGACAGCTTTGCACACTCCTGGCATTCTCTCAACCAACTTCATGAGGAATGCTTTTCCAACAGTCTTGAAGGAGTTCCCACATATGCTGAGCACTTGTATATGGGGGATTGGAAATGATACAGACAATTTCATTGATAGAAGCCACAATTTATCTGCAATATTAAAGTGGATCTAGATAAGACAGAAGTTTATGAAGTAGGGCCTTGTAAGAAAACCGTGAGTAATGTAGAGATATAAAAGAGCATAGCTGTCTGCTGGATGAATATCAACCACTATGACAAACAAGCAGTGGAAAAAGAAGCATGTAATCTCTTCTGATCTACAATTATTTATTTATTTAATTTCTTTTTTATGTTTGTAATTGGCATCACATTTAATTGGACAGCGTTTTCATAGGAAGAAGTACAAATTGGTTTCCATTTATTATTTAATTCATTTGGCACAGTAGCAAATAACTTTATTGTATCCAGTTAACGTTTTCTGCTGTCCAAGACAATGTGTTATATTTGCCCTTGCAGTACACATTCATAACACAGATATAATTATACTGTACTTGTAATACAAATTCACAAGAAATACATAGACATTTATACACACTACATATGTGACGTTACCACTTGTCATTGTTAACATAATCATCATTCAATGCTTACTAAGCTGTCAAGAATTGCCTAGTAATCATTATATGATAAAAATCCACAATGGCATTTGACCTTGATGTAGCTTTATCTCACTTCCTGGTAATACAATTATCTTGCAGGCACTGTTTGACGCCTGCTTCTGCTCATGAATGGACTGCAGTGTGAAGTTCTGCCATGCTCAGACATTAACGTTTCACTGCATTCTCTTCACAGTCCATCTCTGGGGTCCAGCAGGAAGTTACCAGACAGGCGCATGCCCTCCTAACATTTGAGCGGCTGCCGGAGGTCAATGCGGGCCGAGGCCGCCGAGGCGAGAAATCTTGGTTATGGTTTTCAGCCGCCCAGTCCCCTATCGGTAGGGCCGTCATGTTTGCCATCTACAAGGGCACCGCCCACACTCACACGCTCAACGTAGCCAACGAGGACTGCATCAAGGTGGCCACCGTCCTCAACAATGCCTTCTACCTTGAAGACCTGCACTTCACTGTGGAAGGCTGCGACACTCACTACTTCGTCAAGCCCGGCCTGCCCGACGGCGACTTGGCAACACTGCGCCTCACCAGCGGCCGCAAGACCCTGGAGAACGGTGTCAATGTCAGCGTGTCCCAGTCCACCACGGTCATGGACAGCCGGACTCGGCGTTTCGCAGATGTGGAGTTGCGGCGTGGGGCGCTTGCGCTGCATGTGCGCTATGGCTCCACGGTGGACGAGGAGAAGGCCCGCGTGCTTGAGTTGGCCCGCCAGAGGGCGTTAGTGAGTGTGTGGGCCAGGGAACAGCAGAGGGTGCGGGATGGCGAGGAGGGCGTCCGCCCATGGACAGAGGGAGAGAAGAGGCAGCTTCTGAGCAATGGGAAAGTGCTAGGGTACGACGGATACTACGCACTTTCCATCGAGCAATATCCGGAGTTAGCGGACAGCGCTAATAACATTCAGTTCCTACGGCAAAGTGAAATAGGGAAAAGGTAACTAACTATTGTGCACTTGCTGCCAAAAATACTTTGAATGGCCTGTTTCAATAGAGGCGTGGCGACGGTGGGAACGAAAGCAACAATAGTGGCATGGCCAAAGATTAAATATAGCTATGTCCGAGCGGGGTGTGTGTTTTTGTAAATCATATGGGATCGAAAGCAATGCTGTGCAATGCTGTTAAACAGGGGACTACTACAGAGTAAATGTATAACTACGCCAAACCTTAATATGGGCAGTGACAAGATGTACCTCTGTAGCACAAACTGATTGGACTGTTGACGCTCAACCAGGAGCCAGGAGAAATAGTAGTGTTTTGGGAAATATTTAGTCTTTTTTTGTCTCTGTTTTTTACTAAGTGTTGTCTGCTTAAAATGAAAAGAAAGTATTTAAAGGTGAAATGAAATGTTTACATACGCATTATATCTGCACTTCTCTGGAAATATGATGTATGAATTTTTACTCTTCAATCGGCAATGTCCATTACCAGATGTTTGTCTTGAATCGATGACCTTTCAATTTGAGGTTTCGTCTCACTCAGTGACCATCACACCTAACATGTCGGAATTGAGAAGCACTCCCTTTGATAAACCCTGGCTCATACCCCTTTGTGTTGCTTTTAAAAGGGACATCATAACAATTTACATATTATACAAAATATTTGTTTTGTGCATCTGCCTTGGTAGGAGATCAGGGCAAAATATGTATGAAGGATGTCTGGCACAGATACTTGTCTTGTCCAAGCACAGGAACACCATGTTTTGTAAATTATGAGTTTTATTGTTTTGTTTTCTATGAAATTGATTAACAGACCATTGATGATTATACCAAGTAATTTATGTTGTGTTTATACCTTGTAAATAAAATCTAAAACCTTTTTTTATATATTTTTTGTATTATGTTACAGAAGAAACGATATTGGATATTGCATCATAATGCGTCTTTGAATTATGAAATGTAATTTAGAAGTCTCTGCAAGATTTTGTTGCAGAAGGTATGAAATATCCTGTCAAGGAACAGTAAAAACAAAATCTATTTAAAGTGGTACAGTCGATCACTATATACCACATTCAGTGAAATATTTGCTCCTTGCGTGTTGATCACGCATAATGCCTTGTGACTTGGCCCCTGTCCAATAAATATTTAATGAACACAAATAATTAATGAACGCATATCCCCCAAACAAGTTTGTCCAAATATAGAATCCATACATGTTAGCAGCTATCATAACTTGTGTTTTGTTTAATTAATAAGATCATGGATTAAAACTGTTTCGAGTCAGCCATTTTCATTTGTCATTTGTTCTAATGAAATGGTAGTACCGTAAAATACCAAGTCTTTACTAAAGATGTTTACTAAAGGCGTTTAGAAAGTGTTCAATGAGACCTTAATTTCCTAAATGCGTGCCCTAAAATGATTAAAACGGCCAAATTCTGCTCCTCTTTGAAGTCAGCTGTTTGTAACAGTTGAATTGAATTGTTTAAATTGTGACAGAACCGATTTGTGAGTGTAACAAACCAGGATTTTTGACAAGACCCCTTAACACTGATGGCTTCTATCAACTTCATAATCCTAGGGTTTCGGGGAAACACCAATTAGATTTTGGATTGTAATAATTGCTTGCCCTTCCTAATGTTATCAAAGCCTTAAGAGTTGTATCAGATCACAGGGCACAAACTCGGTAGAACAAGTTTTAGGCTCAATTATAGCCTGCCCACATAATCATAGGCATGAGCCTTTGAAGAATTCTTAATGTGATACTAATTTGTTGAACATGAACATTTCTTCAAAATGTACAGGTGATGCAGTTCCCAGCCTAATTGTAAGGAATCACATGTAATTCTGATCCATGCTATTTTAATAATTGGTTTTAAAGGAAATGAAGGACCACATTTCATACAACACATATGAACCCTTAATGTCTATACAATCCTCTGTTGCTCTCTAGTGGTACAGTGTCTACAGCAGAGTAGTATTTACTTTACTAGGCAAGTCAGTTAAGAACAAATTCTTATTTCCAACAATGGCCTAGGAACAGTGGGTTAACTGCCTTGTTCAAGAGCAGAACGACAGATTTTTACCTTGTCAGCTCGGTTACAAGGCCAATGCACTAACCACTAGGCTACCTGCCACCCCAGATAAGCATTTTTGGATAAGATATTATGCCTGCATTCCTGGATTTTGATCTGGGATCAGTACTTTACCTACTACTATACAATACGCAACCAGTCACTGTACTGAGTTTATATTAAACAAAATATCTTTCATAGTTTGTTTTATATTGCAGAGAAGACTGCAGGACTCCATGACATGATTTCTTAGCAGAAGCATCAGACATCACCGTAGCATCAGATGACTGCATCCATTGGCTATTAGTACCCAGAGACAGCATCAGCCAACCACAGCAACGGGCATGATCACCAAGTTTTAGCAACATTTACCTATGCTTCAAACAGAATAGCTAAGGTGTCCCAGTACAAGTGTAAGCCAAATGATCAACGGCATAGCTCAACATAACCACTATCACTGTGTGACCACAACAGGCACATTCAAAGCAAACCAGCAGATCACAACACACTGCTATGTGACCTACTTCAAAGAACAGCATAAAAGCCATGGCACAACTTGCCAAGTATATCAAAGACCAACAGCATTATGCAATAAGCACATCAGACGCATGTGAAAGACATCCATGTTCTAAAATGAAATTGATGTGACTCGTATTCATTTCATATGACACAAAGGAATCAAAGTCCCAGGGCCTGAAATACCAGTGCAATCATACATGGCATGGGTGTACACACACTTTTTTAACTTGAATGAGGGAAATTGGTTTACTGGTATGTGTTGCCTTGGACAATGCATGAACATTCCAGTGGCATAGCGCAGTTTCGCAGGGCCTCCTCAGTTTTTGAGCAAGGCCCTCACTCACCCCTCAAAAATACATAGAGAAAAATGTGCAGTTTTCTAACTATTCTCTTGTTATTTCACACATTTTGCCATGAGGCTGAGACTTTTTTGGGCTGAGCTCAGGGATCCTTCAAAGACGGGACAATCTCAAATATATGTCTTCATGTTTACAATTTTGAAATATATGTTTTGATAACGGGGTGGCAGGGTAGTCTAGTGGTTAGAGCGTTGGACTAGTAACCGCAAAGTTGCAAGTTCTGCCCCTGAACAGGCAGTTAACCCACTGTTCCTAGGCCGTCATTGAAAATAAGAATTTGTTCTTAACTGACTTGCCTAGTTAAATAAAGGTCAAATAAAAAACCCCAAATATTAGCTATCACACCATATAAAGGAGCAACCATTTTTTTTTTTATGTTTTCATAAAATTACACCATAAAAGGCAATTTGTACAATTATTGTCCAACAAATGTTTAATGGCCTTGATTGTTTAATTGTAACATTAGAATATTCAAATACGTAAAACAAATCATCAAACATCAACATTTTTGTTTAGTTTTATAGCACTATTAAAGGCTTCAGGGTTAATTACGTTAGCATTTTGGCATGTTTTTCTAGATTTACAACATAAAACAACATTTCTAAAGCAAACATTATCCCTTAGGTCTAGCACAGCAAATATTTCAATTGTTTAAGCATATGTTGCAGAACAGTGATTAAATCAAATCAAATCAAATGTATTTATATAGCCCTTCGTACATCAGCTGATATCTCAAAGTGCTGTACAGAAACCCAGCCTAAAACCCCAAACAGCAAGCAATGCAGGTGTAGAAGCACGGTGGCTAGGAAAAACTCCCTAGAAAGGCCAAAACCTAGGAAGAAACCTAGAGAGGAACCAGGCTATGTGGGGTGGCCAGTCCTCTTCTGGCTGTGCCGGGTGGAGATTATAACAGAACATGGCCAAGATGTTCAAACGTTCATAAATGACCAGCATGGCCCAATAATAATAAGGCAGAACAGTTGAAACTGGAGCAGCAGCACGGCCAGGTGGACTGGGGACAGCAAGGAGTCATCATGTCAGGTCCTGAGGCATGGTCCTAGGGCTCAGGTCCTCCGAGAGAGAGAAAGAAAGAGAGAATTAGAGAGAGCACACTTAAATTCACACAGGACACCGAATAGGACAGGAGAAGTACTCCAGATATAACAAACTGACCCTAGCCCCCCGACACATAAAGTACTGCAGCATAAATACTGGAGGCTGAGACAGGAGGGGTCAGGAGACACTGTAGCCCCATCCGAGGACACCCCCAGACAGGGCCAAACAGGAAGGATATAACCCCACCCACTTTGCCAAAGCACAGCCCTCACACCACTAGAGGGATATCTTCAACCACCAAATTACAATCCTGAGACAAAATATTATTTCAGAATATTGACCAAAAAACATTTCTTAAGGTGGTTAGCCATCAGTGACGGACTTGACAAACCCCTAACGGAGTTGACAACCGATGATTAAAACAGACTTATTTTTGAAAATGAATATCCTCAATAAAAATATGATAATTCTATCAGATTTTTCAGCACTCTGACAGAATTGACGTTAGACAAAAATCTGACAGTGTTGATATTTCATGGAGTTTATGAAGAATTGCATTTTTCTTCATTCAAGTGGTATACACTGTAGCAATGGAGTTTTTCCTCAGTTGCTTTATGACTCTAAAACCTAATTAAATGTAACATATTTGAACAAAAATTATTATTTTTATTTTCATCTATCAGGCAGATGGCGTTGACAGTTTATTGTTGGGACCATGATGATTCCAAAATTGCTTTTTTAAATATATCAAAAGTAGAGAACTTTGCAGACCCTGCTGCTGTCCAAACACTTAAAAGAGACACCCTACTGTATTGCCTCAGCCCTCAAATTAAGTGGACACTTCTGATGATGTGTCGTGACGTCTGACGATGAGTATACACTTGCAGGGCAAGGTGCGAGGGAGGAGGAATGATTTTTAAATGGACCACCCTTGGCCGGAAATTCATCACTCGTTCATCCCATGATGATGGATTTTTTCAACCACTGGTGGCTTGTGGGTGCTTTATATGTGCTACAGTCAATTATGAGTGCATGTCTACTTATATTAAATATATAATTATTAATATAGGTCTACTGTATGCTAGCTAGCAAATTAATTAGCTAACTAACGTTAACCTGCCTAGCTGGAAATTCTGAAGAAGGAAAATGTTTTATTTCTACAATTTCCAAAAGAAAACCAAACAAAAACATATTTACTTTATACGAGACGTATTTGTGCCATCATGTGTACTAACTTATTTGCATTTGTTTTTACTTACTTACTTGTATGTTGACTTCTCCATTGATGTTGTTTTTATGTTTTCACTGACTTTTCTTAGCGGATGTACAGTTGTGAATTGAATTATGGAGAGTTTCAAGCCCTGGAGTGAATTTAATTGGACACTCGCAAAGCTGACTAAAAACAAGGGCTGAGGGGCTTACGTTGCAAACTCCCCTTGTTTGGCTAATCATTTGGAGCACCCTCCAAGATGACGACGGGGATTCCCCCAAGGGCATAAGGCAAGGTAAGTTGACGAGGGTATCTCTTTTTAGTGTTTGGACCGCAACACACGAGTGGTCTTGTTGCACTGCATGAAGACATGAATAAGGGGTCCCTATAGTATAGCTGTCCCTGTTCATTCCTGATTCATTTAGGATTTTAGACAAATATGACGGAGTTGACCAAATCTCCAGACACATTTCGGAATCAAAGTTTTAAGATAAATATTATTTAAAGTCACAGAGGGCTTTTGCAAGAAACTACATGTGACCCAATTCAGGAAACTAGGTGTATGTTGCAAGTCACGATGTCACAGGAGAGCCTTTTGAACGTAAAAAATATTTTTTTTATCAAAATGCGTTTTTTGGCAGAAATGCCTTCTCGAACATGTGAACATTCATGTGCCTTAATATCAAATTTGTATGTTATCTGTAAATACGAATACAATTGTTAAATTACGAGCCTAGTTGGTTTAGCCGCAGAGAAAGAAAGCAACCTTCTCGCCAGCCATGATTAGCTGAGATAATGCGTGGGCTGGACATGCCGAGGGATGAGTTTGGATTGGTCTGCGGTGTTGCATCTTGTGTCTATAAAATGAGCTCCTCGTAATCCGTAGATAATCCTTTCTTCTGCAGTTTTTTCGAAAGATATAATGATAGCCATGGAGAATTGCAAATATGTTATGGAGAACTGCAAATATGTTGTTACTGCTCTCAATAACATTGCTGCCCTGAATTGCGAAAAATTTGTGTGGGCTACTTTCTGGAGGATGATCGTACCATGCTGACTCTCTCTGACTCTGAAAATGAATCAGACAATGAGGAAATCCCTGATTTCAAAAATCAACAGTGTTGTTGTCATGGAAGAAGTATTTGACCGAGTTATGAAATCAGTGGAATGTCTGATAGAAGCAACAAGACACAGGACGTCTTATTTAATTAAAGGGGTTGCAGTCTGCCGTGAAGCTTTCATCCATGTTTACGGGTAAGAATGTAACATTGAAACTTCTATATTTGGTTAACTTCAGATAGCTATGACAATCGGTTTGTATTGCTAGTTAAAGCTTGCTGTTAGCTAGCCAGCATGAGTTTGAAGGCTGGTTTGCTAAAGTTACTCTATGGATTGGGATTTTAGTTAATTTTTTAGCTAGCTAATGTTAATGTTACATGTCTAAACAAAAGACCCCAAGTTAAAGCTTGCTGTTAGCTAGCTAACGTAAGCGGAGGTTAGATGGCTGGCTTGCTAACGTCACTCTGTGGATTGGGATTTTAGTTCATTTTTTAGATAGCTAACGTTAGTGGAGGTTAGATGGCTGGCTTGCTAGCTAACATTAACTTACATGTATGAAGTGTGTGTAACGTTAGTATGTGGAATTTGTCTTTCAGCATCAGTAGAACACCCTCAACTCTCCTCCACCAGTCATACAAAGATAATGATCTAATGGCTCCCATCAAAAAGAGAACTGGCCCAAGCAAGCACAGGTTACACCTGAAGCATGAGGACTTGCTGTGAGTGGTGAACTTCATCAACAACTACGCAGAGGATCATGCAATAGCATTACCAGGACGCCACCCAGGACACAAACACTTTGGTGGAAAGCTGCTGCCATCCCATGTGACAAAAGCATCAGTGTGGCATCTCTACAAGGAATCGATGACAACACTTGGAATGTAAAGCATAAACCCATTTTGATTATTTAATTGACCTCCAACATCATTGGCACTACTTTTATTGATCTCACATTTTTTGTGTATTTTCCAGAGGTATGTGTAGTCTTCCTTCCGGAATCTGTGGAGAAAATTGCTGCCCCACATTTCAAGCACTAAGCCGAGGACAGACCTGTGCTGGCAGTGCCAGATGAAAAACTATCAGGTCTTCAGATCTACCAGAAGCTGTTTAATCAGCCAAGCTGAAGAAGCAAGAGCAGCATCTTTTGCTTGTTCAGAGTGAGCGGTCTGTCTACCAGAAGATGGATGCTGACTATATATATATATATATATGGGAGGCAGGCAAATACATTTCACTGATTGGTGTAAAGACAGGTTGACAGGAGTGAGACAATTAATTGTAATTTATCTTAATGTTCTTTTGTTGTTTGCAGGTGCACTATCCTTCTGTCATTATGCAGCCAGGTCCCATCTACTTTTTAACTCCTCGCAAGTGTGGCTTCTTTGGTGTCTGCTGTGAAGGAATACCACAACAAGTCAACTATTTGATTGAGGAAGGCATGTCAACCAGCAAAGGCAGCAGAGCAGTCATCAACTACATTTACCATTTCTTCACCAACTACGGAGTTGGGGAAACAAGTGTGGATCTGAATTGTGATAACTGCAGTGGCCAAAACGAGAACAAGTTTGTGCTCTGGTCTTGTGCCTGGCGGACCATGCACAAGCTCCACCGCAGTCTGGACCTTAATTTCCTGATCACAGGCCACATCAAGTTTGCCCCCGACTGGTGCTTCGGCCTCATCAAGCAGCACTTCAGAAAGACCATGGTGAACACTTTGTCTGAGATTGCTGGTGTTGTGAAGGACAGCACTGTGACAGAGTTTGTGTGTATGCATTGATATGTAGGCTACGTGTGCCTATAAAAAAAAATGTAAGTAGTTTTGTCTTTGAGCTGTTCCTGTCAATTGATGTTCTGTATTATGTCATTCTGTATTATGTTTCATGTTTTTTGTGGAACCGAGGAAGAGTAGCTGCTGCTTTTGCAACAGCTAATTCAGATCCTAATAATATACCAAATACCAATACTCTGTACTTCAGGATGCTGCCACAGATCAAGCAGTACCAGCACTTCAGGTGAATGTAATTTCCATTGCATTGTATGAGGTTATTCTTCTTATTGAAACTTGGGAGTTGAATTGATGTTGTGCAAGGATGTAATGTCTTCTAAAAAAAATCTTCAAGTTTAACAGCGTCAATGCTCTGGAGCCTGGTGTTGTTGTTGCCAAGGAGTGTTCGGACTCAGTCGGGACCAGGTTTCAGCTGCTGCGCAACGCTGACATCCTTCCTCCCATAGATGGTCTGCCTGTACAAGCACCACCTGGACTGGACACAGCTAGACAAACGTATGTTTTTGAGAAGATCAGGGAGTTTTGCGACGAAGAGGCTATGGATATCACATGCCCTGCACCATAGTCAAGGGAAGGACAGAAACACACTCTCAGGGGTACATGCTCAGTCCCCTCCTGTACTCCCCGTTCACTCTTGACGGCACGGCCATGCACGACTCCAACACCATCATTTGCCGATGACACAACAGTGGTAGGCCTGATCACCGACAACGAAGAGGCAGCCTATAGGGAGGAGGTCAGAGACCTGAACATGTGGTGTCAGGACAAGAACCTCTCCCTCAACGTGATCAAGACAAAGGAGAGGATTGTGGACAACAGGAAAAAGAGGACTGAGCACGCCCCCATTCTCATCAACTGGGCTGTAGTGGAGCAGGTTGAGAGCTTCAAGTTCCTTGGTGTCAACATCACCAACAAACTAACATGGTCCAAGCACACCAAGACAGTCGTGAACAGGGCACGACAAAACCTATTCCCCCTCAGGAGACTGAAAAGATTTGGCATGGGTCCTCAGATACTCTAAAGGTTCTACAGCTGCACCATCGAGAACATCCTGACTGGTTGCGTCACTGCCTGTTATGGAAACTGCTCAGCCTCCAACCGCAAGGCACTACAGAGGGTAGTGCGTACGGCTCAGTACACCACCGGGGCAAAGCTTCCTGTCATCCAGGACCTCTATACCAGGCGGTGTCAGAGGAAGGCCCTAAAACTTGTCAAAGACTCCAGCCACCTTAGTCATAGACTGTTTTCTCTGCTACCGCACGGCAAGCTGTACCAGAGCGCCAAGTCTAGGTCCGAGAGGATTCTATAAATAGCTTCTACCCCCAAGCCATAAGACTCCTGAACATCTAATAAGATGGCTACCCAGACTATTTGCTTGGCTTTGCTTTGTTCATGTGTGGTTCGGATAGACCAGTCATCAGCACTATCTGCAGTGCCTCTTTTCAAATGATCATCAAATGACTCTCGTTGCTGCTACTATTTTTTTTTATCCTGCTCCTCAGCCACTTTACCCTCGATTGTATGCATACAACCACCTCATCTATCACTATCGTTGTTGATATTGTTCATGTACATAGTGAATATTTTATTTATGTTGACAATATCTATTTCTGATATTGCTGTTATGCAAGTAACCATTGGCTGTACCGTTTACACCTTTTGTAGAGACCCATCCACTTAGCAAGACTTATCAAAATAGTGATATATCAAATGAATATTGAAATGTATGGTCGTAACATGATTTTGTGACATACCACACAGACTCGCTAAACACAAATTCTTAGTTTATTAATTATGTCTGAGTGTTGGAGTGTGCCCCTGGCTATAGGTCAATAAAAAAATTGGGCCATCTAGTTTAAGGAATTTTAAATTATTTATACTTTTACTTTTGATATTTAAGTACATTTTAGCAATTCCATTTACTTTTGATACTTTAGTATGGAATTTGATACTTTAGACTTTTACTCAAGTTGCATTTTACTGGGTACTTAAAACCTAATTACAGTTGAAGTCAGAAGTTTACATACAGTACACTTAGGTTGGAGTCATTAAAACTCGTTTTCCAACCACTCCACAAATATATATAGTTTTGGTAAGTCGGTTAGGACATCTACTTGTGCATGACAGTACTTTTTCCAACAATTGTTTACAGACCGATTATTTAACTTATTATTCACTGTATCACAATTCCAGTGGGTCAGAGGTTTACATACACTAAGTTAACTGTGCCTTTAAACACTTTTTTGGGGAGTTTGAAGTTGGCATCTTTTGCTCCGGACAAGGGCATTTTCAGGCCCCGACATGGAAATAAATCATATTGAAAGTATTGAGACAACTTGAGAAAAAATGTTTTCCCTAAAATTCCCCTAAATGTAAATTGCAGTCCTGTACAGGGATGTCTACTCAGATGTTATTTTAGTCTGTAGTCACTAACCTACAGAACTGCGATCAAGATGGTATATCTGAACAAGATGGCCTGTCTGCTACTTCAAGCTACTTTCAAAGATATAATGAGCTGTTGACAAATCTGTCACAGAGATGAGACTGTTTTAAACCAGAGTGGATTGATGTAAGGAGAATTTGATCTATGGCATTTTTGGTGTCAGGCTCCTGATACATCCATCTGAAAGGCTTGATCGGAGCCAATCAGTTACCGGTCCATTGTCACAAAGTGCCTCCCCAACTTGGCGACCGTGGGCTCAAAACAGTCATCCATTCCCTTGAAATGTTGGAAGATTGACAGTCTTGTTTCAAAAAGCCTTCCAACATCAGGCAATGATTGGAGCTTTAAAGGTTGACCACAAGTTTGGTCAGATGCTATATGTATTTCTTTGTATTTAGGGCTCTATCCGATCTGTAAAGCTGAAGTGTTACAGATTCTGCAATCGAAATGTAACGGTAATTTCAGAGTGAGCCTAGAATGCATGCAACTAAAGTTTCTTTAAATTTCAATCACGCTTCTGCCATGCGGATTGAATAAAGCCCTTAGTCTGGATGGAGCACATGTCAGAGCCCATCATCAAGGGTTGTACTGACTCAGACCATGGAGACCACATGTAGTTAATGGCCAGCATTGTCATGAACTAATCAATTAAGTATCTGGGAGAAAGCAAACCAACAACTGGCCTTGATGACTGTCTGGCCTTTGAAAAGGCTTGGCGATCAATCAAGAGTGTCTGGGTCACTGTTTCAAGCATCTAGCATGTCCTCCATATGGCTCATCTCTGTGCTGGGTGTATACCAGCTAAGACAAGAACAAAAGCTGTGGCTGCTTTAGTGTGTACTCTAGCTCTCTGCAGCATGCAGCATCAGTGCAGGTTGGCACTGTGTCCCCAACCAGAAATAGTTGCTTGTTATCATGTCTCTGATCTTCTGAGGAGAGGCACAAAAGGCTTTTGGGACTTGGCTCAAAGGCGTTCTACAAAGAGACTTGGTGAAAAACAGGAGCAATATTGATCAATAGCTAATGATCTCTGGGAGATTTAAAGTGACTTGAGGCGTGCTGGAACTGGGATTTATTTATCCATTATTTTACCAGGTAAGTTGACTGAGAACACATTCTCATTTGCAGCAACGACGACGACCTGGGGAATAGTTACAGGGGAGAGGAGGGGGATTAATGAGCCAATTGTAAACTGGGGATTATTAGGTGACCGTGATGGGCCAGATTGGCCAGATTGGGAATTTAGCCAGGACACCAGGGTTAACACCCCTATGATAAGTGCTATGGGATATTTAATGACCTCAAAGAGTCAGAACACCCATTTAACATCCCATCCGAAAAACAGCACCCTACACAGGGCATTGGGATATTTTTTTAGACCAGAGGAAAGAATGCCTCCTACTTGCCCTCCAACACCACTTCCAGCAGCATCTGGTCTCCCATCCAGAAACTGACCGGAACCAACCCTGCTTAGCTTCAGAAGCAAGCCAGCAGTGGTATTGTTAGTGTTTAAATACTGGAGAGTTGAGACCAAATCACGGACGCTGGACAGAGTGGATTTCAGTTGTAACAAAAGACAGTTTTAATGAGTCAAAGATATCTTGTCCCGCAGTTTTACGTGCACGGACCTAGTTCACATAACTCGGCAAGGAGTCAGGTGAAAAAGAGGCCTTATACAACGGTTACATTCATTTTTATACATAGAATAAAGTAGGTGGAGTCTTGTCGTTTTGGTCTTCTGACTGGTCACAAAGGGTTGGAGGCGGGCCTTGCTCTAGCCAGAGCGGGCCCCATTGGTGCACAGCAAAAGTCCTTTGCTCTTGGCACCCGACCAGTAGAGGGGGCTGAGATGTGTGTTTATACAAGGAGATATTTGTGTGTCTGGAAATCTGATACAGGAGAGCAGAGGGGATCGTGAAAGAAGAGAACAGAGGGGGTCAGTCTTATGGCTGGGTGTATGTGTTCTTGCGATGGAATGTCTTTGTTTCCTGGGGTCGTGAGACAACCAAGCTGAGAGGATAGTGTTAGGGGGTAGTTTTATTGCTGGCTGTGTGAGCTAGTTAGTCAGGCGGTTTGGCTTGGCGCTGTATAATATATGAGCTATGTGTATGAATATTTATATAACAGTATGCAGGGTGGTATGCTGCTGGGATAACTGTTCTATGAAGAGCTATGTATGATTGTCACCAAGTTCTGTTGGGATGTGACAGAGATGGATTTGTAAATGAATTACCTTATTTTATATAAATGTTAATTATGTATGTAGTATGATTACCTAATATTGTATCATGATCCATATTTGTTAGGAAGAGTGGAAAGAGGCCATGGTCACCTTTAAGACAAGGCTGTACTTTCATACTTTGTTTACTCCTAGAGGCTGTAGCGAGTAGAAAGCAGTTGGAAGAAGATAATAAGTAGCCTTCCTGGCTGATACCAAACTCAAAGTCTTCCTGACTTCAGTGTCTGGTGAGGAGGTTTTGATGTTGTTGGCAAAATGTTCCCTTAACATGGGACTCAGCTCGTTTTACACCAGGGGGTCTGGACGGGCAAAGCAAATAGTAAGGCAGCACATACAGGTCTTTACAATAAGAGTCTGTTTTTCCTATCATTATTTATTTGTATGGAGTCACATAGGCAGGTAGAGTGGAATTATACTCTATGTACCCATGGCTACACTTGCAACTGGTATACTGACTTCGATTTGTGAGTTGTGTAACATAATATTTGTAACATAATTACAATAATAACATATTTGTAACCTAATATTTGTAAACACACTCAAAGAGATTGTGGCTAAACTTCCTCTCACTAATGAATTGGTTTATTACTCAGTTTTCTGATTTTTATTTGCAAAATAAAATTGTGCATTCTGCAAAGAGAAAAGTAAGTAAGTACACCTGTATCTACACTGTAATTCCACTTTTCCTATGTAACTACTATGTACATACTAATAGGTAATTACGGACACGTTTTGTAGTCTGACTGATGTGGTTTATCCATCTCTCATCTATAAAAAAAAACCCAGCCGTGTTGAATGTTTAGGGACCAGCAATAGCCTCTGTGCTTCAAAATACAATATGGACTGCCCAGAAGAGTAGATCAAAGGCATAGTTATGTCAAGGTTGTGTCAACAAGGTTCTCAGAAAACAAAATACATATAAATGACAAAATTACAGCAAGTCAGCATTTCTATGGCAAAGATTACACATTAACTGAACTACAAATATTGAAAGACTGATTCCCTGGTAGCCTATGACTGCAGTTACAGGTTACAGGATCTTAATTTGATCACTCTTTTGTTGCTGAGAAACGCAGATGAGCTTTGTCATTTACATAATTTCACTGTAAAACCACACTAACACATATTAACAGTATTGCACTTTTGATGTAGCCTAGGATAATAGCCTAACCACCGATCAAGCAAAATTATGTACTAAACGTTCAGATCCTGTTGCTGCAGGATTATTTTTGCTGTGACAATATAGATCAAATTAAGATCCTAGATCTGTATGCTCAAATACTTTTAATTTTGTTTTATCAGGTCAATATTGGGGATGGGACAGGAGATGAACAACATTACAGAACAACAAGGGGCGGCAGAGTAGCCTAGTGGTTAGAGCGTTGGACTAAATCCCCGAGCTGACAAGGTACAAATCTGTCGTTCCGCCCCTGAACAGGCAGTTAACTCACTGTTCCTAGGCCGTCATTGAAAATAAGAATTTGTTCTTAACTGACTTGCCAAGTTAAATAAAGGTAAAAAAAACATTGGACAGCATTACAAATGCTTTTTTTTATAGTATGACTAAGCTGGAAGTAGAAGCCTAAGTGTTGTTGTCCATTCGTTTTCTCCAATTAGGGGAGGGGTGGTAGGGTTAGGGCAAAATAATAAAGGAAAATATATTTAAAAAATAAAATCTATATTTTACATATTTACAATAAAATATATGGAGGATTGGAAATTATACAGACAATTACATTGATGGAAGCCACAATCTGTCTGCAATATTAAAGCTGATCTATCAGGTCAATATCGAGGATGGGACAAGAGATAAACAACATTACATAACAACATTGGATGGCATTACAAATTCCTTTTTTTTTTATCCAACTCGTGTTTGCACCAGAAAGAAGATTTGAGAAATTATATAATTCACTTGTTGACAACTTGATAATTCAATAGAGTGAGGGTACTACAACTCAGATCCAGTTATTGTTGACCACTTGGCAGTTCAATAGAGTGAGGGTACTACATCTCAGATCCAGTTATTGTTGACCACTTGGCAGTTCAATAGAGTGAGGGTACTACATCTCAGATCCAGTTATTGTTGACGACTTGGCAGTTCAATAGAGTGAGGGTACTACATCTCAGATCCAGTTATTGTTGACAACTTGATAATTAAATAGAGTGAGGGTACTCAATCTCAGATCCAGTTATTGTTGACCACTTGGCAGTTCAATAGAGTGAGGGTACAACATCTCAGGGTCAGTTTGGATATACTTGAGCTGTAATAAATAAGATGTAGTTTGCAAGAGACAATATTGACTGTACATGCATAAAAACATAAATAAATGCAATAAATACAATGTACAATATACAAAAAAACTATTGAGAAATACTGCAGAAAGACATTTCACAGGTGAAAAAGATCTCAAATTGATATGATATGGCTATAGATAATTCTATAAGATACACTTTGGGATAATAACAAGGCCTCTGATGACCTACATGTTTTTTAAAACTTAAACTCAAATGAATAAGCTAAGGAAGATACACATTTTCAAGTAACATGATGCTAACATTAAACAGTGTGATGGTTGAATAACAGCTCATATTATGAACTGCACATTACACATCTGATGATAGAAGTATGTTTTGGTTGATTGCAAACATAGATTGCTAAGATGTTTTGACCTTTTTACATCCAGTGAGTTTACCCAAGAGAAGGTAAACAAGAACGGTTGGGACTAAAAAATAACAAGATAACACATGTAAATTATACCGTGTCTGTAAAAATGTAGATAGGTTCAGAACTCTTGTGAAACAGCACAGTTGAAAAATAAATGGTAAATAGAAGTCTAAACTGGATGCTCTTCAGTGATAGATGGGAGGGGTTGCAGATAGCTGAAGGTTGGGGCTATTGTAAAATATATTATGCACCCCCCCCCCCCCCCCCCCCCCCCCCCACACACACACTTTGGATGGCGCAAAAGGAGGTGGGCCGGATGTTGAAATATGCCAATAACATGACGTGGTGTAGAGCCCTTAAATACCTGGATTATTTTTGCTGTGACAATATAGATCAAATTAAGATCCTAGATCTGTATGCTCAAATACTTTTAATTTTGTTTTATCAGGTCAATTTTGGGGATGGGACAGGAGATGAACAACATTACAGAACAACAAGGGGCGGCAGAGTAGCCTAGTGGTTAGAGCGTTGGACTAAATCCCCGAGCTGACAAGGTACAAATCTGTCGTTCCGCCCCTGAACAGGCAGTTAACTCACTGTTCCTAGGCCGTCATTGAAAATAAGAATTTGTTCTTAACTGACTTGCCAAGTTAAATAAAGGTAAAAAAAACATTGGACAGCATTACAAATGCTTTTTTTTATAGTATGACTAAGCTGGAAGTAGAAGCCTAAGTGTTGTTGTCCATTCGTTTTCTCCAATTAGGGGAGGGGTGGTAGGGTTAGGGCAAAATAATAAAGGAAAATATATTTAAAAAATAAAATCTATATTTTATATATTTACAATAAAATATATGGAGGATTGGAAATTATACAGACAATTACATTGATGGAAGCCACAATCTGTCTGCAATATTAAAGCTGATCTATCAGGTCAATATCGTGGATGGGACAAGAGATAAACAACATTACATAACAACATTGGATGGCATTACAAATTCCTTTTTTTTTTATCCAACTCGTGTTTGCACCAGAAAGAAGATTTGAGAAATTATATAATTCACTTGTTGACAACTTGATAATTCAATAGAGTGAGGGTACTACAACTCAGATCCAGTTATTGTTGACCACTTGGCAGTTCAATAGAGTGAGGGTACTACAACTCAGATCCAGTTATGGTTGACCACTTGGCAGTTCAATAGAGTGAGGGTACTACATCTCAGATCCAGTTATTGTTGACGACTTGGCAGTTCAATAGCGTGAGGGTACTACATCTCAGATCCAGTTATTGTTGACAACTTGATAATTCAATAGAGTGAGGGTACTCAATCTCAGATCCAGTTATTGTTGACCACTTGGCAGTTCAATAGAGTGAGGGTACAACATCTCAGGGTCAGTTTGGATATACTTGAGCTGTAATAAATAAGATGTAGTTTGCAAGAGACAATATTGACTGTACATGCATAAAAACATAAATAAATGCAATAAATACAATGTACAATATACAAAAAAACTATTGAGAAATACTGCAGAAAGACATTTCACAGGTGAAAAAGATCTCAAATTGATATGATATGGCTATAGATAATTCTATAAGATACACTTTGGGATAATAACAAGACCTCTGATGACCTACATGTTTTTTAAAACTTAAACTCAAATGAATAAGCTAAGGAAGATACACATTTTCAAGTAACATGATGCTAACATTAAACAGTGTGATGGTTGAATAACAGCTCATATTATGAACTGCACATTACACATCTGATGATAGAAGTATGTTTTGGTTGATTGCAAACATAGATTGCTAAGATGTTTTGACCTTTTTACATCCAGTGAGTTTACCCAAGAGAAGGTAAACAAGAACGGTTGGGACTAAAAAATAACAAGATAACACATGTAAATTATACCGTGTCTGTAAAAATGTAGATAGGTTCAGAACTCTTGTGAAACAGCACAGTTGAAAAATAAATGGTAAATAGAAGTCTAAACTGGATGCTCTTCAGTGATAGATGGGAGGGGTTGCAGATAGCTGAAGGTTGGGGCTATTGTAAAATATATTATGCACTCCCCCCCCCCCCCCCCCCCCCCACACACACACACACACACACACACACACTTTGGATGGCGCAAAAGGAGGTGGGCCGGATGTTGAAATATGCCAATAACATGACGTGGTGTAGAGCCCTTAAATACCTGGGTTTTCACAGAGATAGTTTTATTAAACCAACGGAAGAGGATCAAATCTTTACTTTAATTTTGAATCATTTGGAAAACAATGAGTGGTGGATGTCCATACTTTGAGAAGAAGCACTTGTATGCAATCATTGCATTTCAAATTCTGTTTTAGTCAAATGTTTGTGACATTTCAAAGACATCATATAATTGAGCTGAATGCTAAATAAATTATCTTTATCATTATTATGATTTGTATGACAGCTAATCAATGCCAATACATGTGTATTTTCATTCCCCAGGTTATTCAAGAGCAAGCTGCTTCGGAATGAGGAGGAGGCAGATGACTCTCAAAAAGGAATTAACAAGGCCAGCGAAGGTGGCATCATCTATGGTGACTACCTTCAGGTAAAGCGTTCTCTATCTTCATCTAACTTAATCTTCTACAAGGTTTTTAACATAGTATCATTGCCTTCTGCAGATGGAATATTTTCTCCATCTCTTATAGGTTAATTAACATAAGGGGTGGAATGGAAGTACAATTTTAATTTGTGTTAGCTGTAGTACTAAATGTTATTTGTTATGATCCATTATAGCTTGACAAGGTTGTGACGGCCCAAGTTCTTCAGAGTGAACTGAAAGGGAACAAGATCCACGATGAACATCTTTTCATTGTCACCCATCAAGGTGAAGTATGTTTGTGGTCAAATATCATCAATATTTGAGAATCAATAGAGGAATTGTAATCATAGTGTGCATGCATGCCCTTTGGTTCCATTTGAAATCCAGTCAATTCAATACATCAATCTAACCATTTCATCGTGGTTGCACCTAATCCTGGAAGAATTGAATAGCAATTCACCACCAACTTTCCATCAACAAATGATCAATTTAATTTAATTGCAAAGGTGGGACATTATGATTAATTGAATTTTTATTATTTTATTTCAGCATATGAACTCTGGTTCAAGCAGATTCTTTGGGAACTGGATTCAGTGCGAGAGATTTTCATTAGTGGACATGTAAGCACCTCAGAAAGCAAGAGTACCCTGACAAACATTTCAATCCGAGCAGTGTGTTTGTTTTTCTTTCTAAATTAAAGGTACATTCTAGAAATTAAAGTTGCTATTGTGTACATCAAATTGTGGCTTGAATTTAACATATAGTTCATAAATTATGAAAATACAATACGAGTCAATGCTTTACCTCATTAAACCACAAAATATAAATAAGGTCAATGACCTAAACCTTTTTTTCATGGGTGTTAAGCGGTGTGCTTCTTTCTGTCCAATACAGTCCAATTGCAGCACCCCTAGAAGCCCAAAAATTATACAGCTCATCTTTAAAATGGTCATGCTTCACCAGGTTCGTGATGAACGCAACATGCTGAAGGTCAACACCCGCATACATAGGATCGTTGTGATCTTCAGGCTGCTGGTCGACCAGTTCTCCGTGCTCGAGACAATGACTGCCTTGGACTTCTATGACTTCAGGTAAGCCCCATAGTTAAATATGCCTGCGGCCTCCTCCGCCCTTCCGTCCGTCCAGTCTCTCGTTGAATAAAAAACTACCACTGGAAGCCGATGAGGCGCTGGTTGTACAGCGTTGATCAGACAAGGGTGGACAGAAGTAAGCGGCATCCCTCCTGCGTCTGTCATGGAGAGGGGGAGCAGGACCTCTTTTGTCAGGGTTTCTCCAGAAGTAGACTTTACCATCGGCCTTGTCTTTTTTGTCTTGGTTGAATTTCTTGATTTTAAGTTCCTTTATTTCTGTAGACAATTTGCTCCCTTCGGTCTCAACGTAGACTTTGATCTGAAGCCATTCTTGTGATTATTGTGACTTTGCCATTGTGGTTGTTTATAAACTTGCGTAGTCAAATTAATCTGTGATTGTATGCTATCCATTTGTTGTTTGTATGCTGTTCTTTGTGTGACATTTTAATATTTGATTATTAACCAATGATATTAGGCCACTCTTGGCCATGATTACAGACACCTGTGTCTTTTGACACTATATAAACGAGTCATCCCGCAGTGGTTGTGATTATACCCTGATGAAGACAGCTTGGCTGTCGAAACGTTGGTATTACATTTTTGCATCTGAGCTCCAAGAGTGTGCGGCTCTCTTTTATTTTCAAGTTTCTACTCCGCTAGCCAGCACCTCGTCTTAATAGGTGTGCGTTTCTTTTTCTTCTAAAGCCCCATAGTTAACCCATGGAGAACCTTTAGCTTATATAAATCTTTGTAAACCTTTAACCTCATAAAATGATACCCTCTTTACAATTGTAACACTCTTTACTCGTGTGTGTTGTAGAGAGTATCTGTCCCCTGCCTCCGGGTTCCAAAGTCTCCAATTCCGTCTGTTGGAGAACAAGATTGGGGTCCCTGACAACCTGAGGGTCCCCTACAACAGGCGTCACTACAGGGACAACTTCAAAGGACATGAGAGTGAGATGCTGCTCAGTTCTGAGAAGGAGCCTTGTCTGCTGAAATTGGTAGAGGTGTGTGAGAAGCACTAAAGCAAAATTACTGAAACATATGAAAAGAGATACTGTTTGAAGACTTGATATCATAGCAGTATTGAGAAATACTGTTTGTTGTTCTATTCAGAAATGGCTGGAAAGGACCCCAGGTCTTGAAGGCGATGGGTTCAACTTTTGGAAAAAACTGGAAGCCAACATCTTTGAAGGATTGTGTCTTGAGAAAAAGAAAATCGTGGTATGGGCTGTTTTAAAATAATCCAGTACCAAAAACTTGCCACAACATTACTTATAAGGTTACATAAATATAAAATAATATGACCAAAAGCTATGATCTTATTTGTCCTTTTGGCAGAAAATGCCAGACACTGAGGAGAAGGAGGAGATGATGGAAGAGCTGACGAAGCAAAAAGAGCTCTTCACTTCTCTGTTTGACATCAAAAGACATGAGCATCTTTTGAGCAAAGGTGAGTACCTGCATCCAGGCTAAGCATCTAACACCAACTGCCTCAACAATTCACTACCCATAATTAGTTTAAAACTACAGATCCCAGGTCTAAGAAACCATCCTGTTGTTTGGCCAGGTGAGAGACGGATCTCCTACAAGGCTCTCCAAGGAGCTCTGATGATTTACTTCTACAGGTAAGGAGGGTTCCTTACAGTTTAGGCAGGCTTATGTTTGGTCACCATTTGAGATGTCATTATTACATTGTGAATTGTTCTGTTATTTTTAGGGAGGAGCCCAGGTTCCAGGTTCCCTTCCAACTCCTGTCCAACCTGATGGACATTGATACCCTCATGACAAAATGGAGATGTAAGTTACATCCAAAGACATATTGTATGTAAAGAACAGTTACAGGTGTCCCTTACACCATTTGTATTTCGCACTAGATAACATGCTTTCAACTGTCTAGAGTATCATTGATCTGGAACAGTTGAAATAAGTGTAATATTCCTCTTGTGTCTCAGACAACCATGTGTGCATGGTGCACAGAATGATTGGTAGCAAAGCAGGCACTGGAGGCTCCTCTGGCTACCACTACCTGCGCTCTACTGTCAGGTATGTCATATATGATTATCTATTGAAATAAACCAGATCCAAAGCAATCCAGAGTTACTGTCAAGCACATGCTCTTATACCCCTTCAAGGAGCTAAGTAGGTGTTCGTTCTTCTCTCTAACAGTGATCGCTACAAAGTCTTTGTGGATCTCTTCAACCTGGCCACATTTTTGATACCTCGGCACTGGATGCCCAAGCTGGACCCCAATGAGCACACATTCCTGTTCACTGCAGAGTACTGTGACAGCTCCTACTGCAGTAGTGAGGATTCAGACTAGAACCTGTTATTAACTGTCGAAAATGGTCAGATCAGATGGAGGAAAGGTGACAACGAAAGGGAGCCTCTTTAAACTATGAAGACACACGTGACCCAGGGAGCATTATATAATATATATAAAATACATTTTATTTATAATGGGACAAGTAACATAGTATATAACCTTAACCACTTAAGCTGACTGCATGTATATATTGTTTATATAATTATTTAGTGTTTATAAAGTATATTGTTTATATAATATTGTGCTGTATTTAAAGTAAGAAAGAATTTGATCTATGTACATGGCCTAATTAATGATAATCATGCACCGACCCATGCACTTTGGGTTATTCTGAATGTGTACCCTAAAGAAGCCTATTGGTCATCTTTTTTAGAGTAATATGTTTTTGTACAGTACTTCGATATTGGCGGATTGGGTGTTTTTATGTGATGTCAGAAAAATGAACTGTATACTTTATTCACCATATAAATGATCACAGGACTGCAAAGAAATATATTTTATTGTATCAGAAGAATATACATTGTATCTGTCTCAATAAAAATACAGTACTTAAAAGGTTGCCAGAAAATGACTTTGACCTCCATGGGAATTGTCTTGAAAATAATTCCTTCAAGAGTTGATCGAGAATTTGGCAGTACTGAACACACTAATGAATCCCTTTAGAAAAAACATCAACGTCACCATGGCTCACACAGTCACAGGAAGACAGCAGTCACAGAGTCTGCAATACCTACAGAAAGGACAGGAATGGGGAGATTTGACATAGAGCTATAACTGTAAAATGATTGACAAGGCATTTCCACAGCAAATATGCACAAATCATTGATAGTCACTCACTGCTTATGAAAACGAACTCCTCCAATAAAGAAAGACTGATTAAGATGAGCCCAACACAATGTCTACAGTGTGAAGGAGAATGTGGCTCAATCCCTGCCGGTCATGCATGCGGTAACGTGTTAAAACATCACCTTGTGACCTGTCATCAAGGCAAAGGGTGGCTGCTTTGAATAATCTAAAATATATTTTGATTTGTTTAAAACTCTTTTTGGGTACTACATGATTCCATTTGTGTTATTTCATAGTTTTGATGTCTTCACTATTATTCTACAATGTAAAATAAATAAATAAAAACCCTTGAATGACTAGGTGTGTCCAAACTTTTGACAGGTGTGTATGTGTATATATATATATAGAGAGAGAGAGAGCCTTGAGGTGTGTTGGGTCATTGTCCTGTTGAAAAACAAATGATCGTCCCACTAGCGCAAACAAGATAGGATGGCGTATCGCTGCATAATGCTGTGGTAGCCATGCTGGTTAAGTGGGCCTTGAATTCTAAATAAATCACAGACAGTGTCACCAGCAAAGCATCCCCACACCTCCCCTCCATGCTTAACGGTGGGAACCACACATGCGGAGATCATCCGTTCACCTACTCTGAGTCTCACAAAGACAACGGTTGGAACCAAAAATCTCACATTTGGAATCAGACGAAAGGACAGATTTCCACCAGTCTAACGTCCATTGCTCATATTTCTTGGCCCAAGCAAGTCTCTTCTTATTATTGGTGTCCTTTAGTAGTGGTTTCTTTGCAGCAATTCGACCATGAAGGCCTGAGTCAGGCAGTCTCCTCTGCACAGTTGATGTTGAGATGTGTCTGTTACTTCAAAGTCTTTGAAGCATTTATTTGGGCTGCAATTTGCGGCTGGTAACTCTAATAAACTCTGGGTCTTCCATTTCTGTGGCAGTCCTCATGAGAGCCAGTTTCATTTGCCCTTGATGGTTTTTGCGACTGCACTTGAGGAAAACTTTAAAAGTTCTTGAAATTGTCCAGATTGACTGACCTTCATGTCTTAAAGCAATGATGGACTGTCATTTCTCTTTGCTTACTTGAGCTGTTCTTGCCATAATATGGACTTGATCTTCTCTATACCAACAATACCTTGTCGTCACAATACAACTGATTGGCTCAAATGCATTAAACTCAGCTTCATTAAATAGTACCCACAAAACACCAGTCTCAACGTCAGCAGTGAAGAGGCGACTCCGGGATGTTCCTCTGTCCAGTGTCTGTGTTCTTTTGCCCATCTTAATCTTTTCTTTTTATTGGCCAGTCTGAGATGTGGCTTTTTCCTTTGCAACTCTGCAAAGGCCAGCATCCCAGAGTCGCCTCTTCACTGTTGACGTTGAGACTGGTGTTTTGTGGGTACTATTTAATGAAGCTGCCAGTTGAGGACTTGTGAGGCGTCTGTTTCTCAAACTAGACACTCTAATGTACTTGTCCTCTTGCTCAGTTGTCCACCGGGGCCTCCCACTCTTTTCTATTCTGGTTAGGGCCAGTTTGCGCTGTTCTGTGAAAGGAGTAGTACACAGCGTTGTAAGAGATCTTCAGTTTCTTGGCAAATTCTCACTTGGAATAGCCTTCATTTCTCAGAACAAGAATAACCTGACAAATTTCAGAAGAAAGTTATTTGATTCTGGCCATTTTGAGCATGTAATCGAACTCGCTAATGCTGATGCTCAAAAATGCTCAACTAGTCTAAAGGCCAGTTTTACTGCTTCATTAATCAGCACAACAGTTTATGTTAGCTGTGCTAACATAATTGCAAAAGGGGTTTCTAATGATGAATTAGCCTAAAATAATAAACTTGGATTAACTAACACAATATGCCATTGGAACACAGGAATGATCATTGCTGATAATGGGCCTTTGTATTCCTATGTAGACATTCCATAAAAAAATTAATCTGCCGTTTCCAGCAACAATAGTCATTTACAACATTAACAATGTCTACACCTTATTTCGGATCAAGTTGATGTTATTTTAAAAACGGGACAAAAATGTGCTTTTCTTTCAAAAACAAGGACATTTCTAAATGACCCCCAACTTTTGAACGGTAGTGTACATACATATCTGTATAACAATTCACACTATGAGAATGGAATAATAGTGGGAAATTGTGAAATGATGATAATGCCCTTTTAGTGTAAGAGCTGTTTGAAAAGACAGACTGATATTTCAGCCTGTTTTGGTGGGATGGAGTTTGCCCTGCCTGGTGACATAACTGGGCATTAAATGAGTTACAACAATAAGAAACAGAGTTCCAAACCGCTCTGCCAACAACAGCTCATTTTCAGTGTTCCCGTCCCCACTAAGACCACAGGCCAATTTGTTCTTAACTGACTTGCCTAGTTAAATAAAAGGCAAAAAAAAATAATAATAATAATTTGAGAAATTGGTGAAAGTTTTTTCATGCCACTTCAATACCAAAGATAATTTTTCGTAGCAGTTTAAGAGAATTAACGTAGCCAGTTAGGAGAATGAAGTTAAGGTTAGGAAAAGGGTTAGCTTAAATGCTCCCCTAACCTGCTACAAAAATCATTTTTTAATCGAAGTGGTGTGAAACGAGTGTCCCTGAGAAATTGGTCATTGCTAAGCAGCTATTTTTTAAATTATTTTTGACAATTTTAATTGAAAACAAATCACAGAAAGGTACAGTGCCTTGCGAAAGTATTCGGCCCCCTTGAACTTTGCGACCTTTTGCCACATTTCAGGCTTCAAACATAAACATATAAACTGTTTTTTTTTTTAAGAATCAACAACAAGTGGGACACAATCATGAAGTGGAACGACATTTATTGGATATTTCAAACTTTTTTAACAAATCAAAAACTGAAAAATTGGGCGTGCAAAATTATTCAGCCCCCTTAAGTTAATACTTTGTAGCGCCACCTTTTGCTGCGATTACAGCTGTAAGTCGCTTGGGGTATGTCTCTATCAGTTTTGCACATCGAGAGACTGACATTTTTTCCCATTCCTCCTTGCAAAACAGCTTGAGCTCAGTGAGGTTGGATGGAGAGCATTTGTGAACAGCAGTTTTCAGTTCTTTCCACAGATTCTCGATTGGATTCAGGTCTGGACTTTGACTTGGCCATTCTAACACCTGGATATGTTTATTTTTGAACCATTCCATTGTAGATTTTGATTTATGTTTTGGATCATTGTCTTGTTAGAAGACAAATCTCCGTCCCAGTCTCAGGTCTTTTGCAGACTCCATCAGGTTTTCTTCCAGAATGGTCCTGTATTTGGCTCCATCCATCTTCCCATCAATTTTAACCATCTGCCCTGTCTCTGCTGAAGAAAAGCAGGCCCAAACCATGATGCTGCCACTGCCATGTTTGACAGTGGGGATGGTGTGTTCAGCTGTGTTGCTTTTACGCCAAACATAACGTTTTGCATTGTTGCCAAAAAGTTCAATTTTGGTTTCATCTGACCAGAGCACCTTCTTCCACATGTTTGGTGTGTCTCCCAGGTGGCTTGTGGCAAACTTTAAACGACACTTTTTATGTATATCTTTAAGAAATGGCTTTCTTCTTGCCACTCTTCCATAAAGGCCAGATTTGTGCAATATAAGACTGATTGTTGTCCTATGGACAGAGTCTCCCACCTCAGCTGTAGATCTCTGCAGTTCATCCAGAGTGATCATGGGCCTCTTGGCTGCATCTCTGATCAGTCTTCTCCTTGTATGAGCTGAAGGTTTAGAGGGATGGCCAGGTCTTGGTAGATTTGCAATGGTCTGATACTCCTTCCATTTCAATATTATCGCTTGCACAGTGCTCCTTGGGATGTTTAAAGCTTGGGAAATATTTTTGTATCCAAATCCGGCTTTAAACTTCTTCACAACAGTATCTCGGACCTGCCTGGTGTGTTCCTTGTTCTTCTCTGCGCTTTTACCGGACCTCTGAGACTATCACAGTGCAGGTGCATTTATACAGAGACTTGATTACACACATGTGGATTGTATTTATCATCATTAGTCATTTAGGTCAACATTGGATCATTCAGAGATCCTCACTGAACTTCTGGAGAGAGTTTGCTCCACTGAAAGTAAAGGGGCTGAATAATTTTGCACGCCCAATTTTTCAGTTTTTGATTTGTTAAAAAAGTTTGAAATATCCAATAAATGTCATTCCACTTCATGATTGTGTCCCACTTGTTGTTGATTCTTCACAAAAAAATACAGTTTTATATGTTTATGTTTGAAGCCTGAAATGTGGCAAAAGGTTGCAAAGTTCAAGGGGGCCGAATACTTTCGCAAGGCACTGTAGTTAATCGTTCACCAGACATTATTTGATTCTGAAATAAAAACAGCTGCATTGGACCTTTAAATGAAAAGTGCTCAGAATATAAAACATTGAATTGACATTATGCTTAGTCAACAGGTATCACCAAACAAATTCCGGGACAATGTTGCATCAGGCAGTGTAAAGACTAAGCGTAAACAAGTTCAAACTCACCACAAACATTGCCTCCCATTTTAATGTAAACATAACCTTCGTTACCCCATGACGTTCCCCATGAGTTTTGTACTATCCAGTATGGCACGTCACCTGAAACAGAGGGACAATGTTTAGAATGTTCAGTCACACACTATGAACACTACTGTAGACAAAGTATTCCATGCATATGAAATTGTCATCATGTTAAATTGTAGTAATAAAATGTAAAAATTATGACAGAATTCACATCAACTACAAACTTTCTGAGTGTGTGTCTTGTTTGTGTGCATCTTGTGTGTATTTTTCGTTGTTTATTTATTTGTGTGTGTGTGTGGGCGCCCAGATGAATGCATATTTAGTGAGTGAATGGAATACCTGTGGTGTCGTAACCAGTGACCAGCACAGCATGGTTGGCATGGTGGCAGGAGCAGTGGTGCTGCATGATGCCACCCAGATAGTCCTGCCAACTGATGGCATCCACAGTCACAGCCAAGGGTCCCCACTCCACCAACCTGCCCATCATAGCCTCCTCAAGCCCACTAGAGAAGACATCACAGGCACCCCACCGGGCAAAGATATTAGATCAACATCCACTTTTGGGTGATGTTAAATTTAATTAACTGTCCAAATGTAATTTCAAAACCATTTGTTGATTTGCGGTAGACATCTGGGTTAAAAAGAGACCAGTCGGGATTCAATCCGATGGTGGATTTGGACAATGCACCATGTAAAGGTAATTTCCTATTGAGCAGACGTGCAGTGTTTACTGTGAATGTGGTCTCTGCAAACAGAGCAATATTGCCTTTGAAATGTGCATTGTGGACTAAGCGCGATCGGATTGAATCCCAGCCAAAATGAGACCAAACCTGTGAATGTTGAAACATTAAACCACTTAGCCTCGTTAATGCGTCATTACTATGCCCATACAGTAGAAGGTTGATACAACATTATATAATAATATATGATGTAAATCAGGGATCAAAACACTATCTGAGCTTGGACCCTTTTTCTGACCACATAACCAGACTACTACAAACACCTTTAACCAGGGCTCAGAGTTCTTCCTGGTCGGGAAAGTATGAGGGAGAAGGGAGCAACGCTAAGCTAGAAAACCATTATTAAGACAGCTGTAAAAACTAAAGAGGAGATTAAAGATGCATGGAACAAACAGCACAGTGAAATACTTGTGTAAATAAGAATGTCCCTATTCAGTGACCATAAACATCACATTGTTTTGAGTCAGCAGTGATATTTACCCACAATGCACCGTAGCCACAGGAATAACTTAGTACATGTCTGAATAAACAACAGGATATGAGCGTTGGGGACACAGCAGCGGGAACCTCGGTGTTAATGACCCGTCTCTGTCTACAGCATATTAGTCTGGTAAACAGTAATACTGCATCTGAATCGCAACCACCTTTGAACCTTTGGTGCAGTACTTAATGAAAACATTGCACTCACTACATTTTTTACATTTTAGTTATTTATGGGGACACTCTCATCCAGAGCGATTTACAGGAGCAATTAGGGTTAAGTGCCTTGCTCAAGGGCACAGACAGATTTTTCACCTAGTCGGCTCAGGGGTTAGAACCAGCGACCTTTCGGCTACTGGCCCAACGCTCTTAACCGCTAGGCTAACTGCCTCCCTGAACTTGGGAAAATACTGCTGTATCGTGAAACATTTCCCGAAAGAACATTGGAGTATTTGTGCTTAACTTGTGCAGACGGTCTTGTTTATATGCAACTATACGCCTGTGCTATATGCCAAGTCACAGTCATATATGACTTCATAAAAAAATTAAATAAATGTGTTAAATATTACCCATTAGAATTCAACTTAAAAAAGGTGTTGACACTCTTATACCTGAAATCATGGGCAGCAAAGTCCTTCACCAAAACACCATCATGTGACTGAGAAAATAAATGGCAAATTCCAGTCTCGGCCTTATATGGGTATTCTGACTGTTTCACCAACTTAACCCTAGTCTGAAAGAAAAGGACAGGGAGAAGCAAATTCAATGCATGTGTATACTACATGTAAAAAATATTTCATGTTGAACATCTTGTTGATTAAAAGGTATACAGTAGTAGTCTAACAGTGGAAATCACCATCACTTCTAAATAATCAATGACAAACATTTGATATTACACGAGATGCTTAAAAGGCCTCAGAAAACATATCTGGACCTGTTTCAGCCAGCTCAAGGCCCTGGTAATGGAGCCTCCATTGCAGCCCTGGTTCTTGTAGGAACAGTCAATGACTTGTTGCACACTGAGCTGTTTCAATGGCTGGCCTGATTTGGCATAGACTGACTCTATGGCGCCCACAACACTGAACGCCCAGCAACCTCCACACTGCAATGAGAGACCCTTGACATTCAAGCATCGGCATTTAACATTACAGCGAGACATTAACATGAACATCTAAATATCAAAATAAATTGTTAATATACTTTATAACAAATAGAGATAATGTCAGCAATATGTGATTTGATGTGGGATGTGTGGAATTTATGCAGTATAAAGATTTCTTATTATGAAAACAATGTCCATGTGTCAAAAGATGGATAGTAAGACTATAAAATGGTTCTCCACTGCCATCTACTGACTGTAGCGGAACTGTTGAACAAAAATGCAAAGTTACTGTGATGGGTCTCTCGTACCAGACGTTCGCAATAGCCTGGGGACAAGGTTACGGTGACACAACATAACACTTACATACATGAGGTCAATGTCAAGAGGTTTTTTCTTCATAGAAGTTAATACAAAGTGAGTGTTTTTTACTTCTATGAGGAGAAAACCTCTAGACAGAGTTCAAAGTCAACTTCAATAAGGAAGTGTGTCACCTTGAAAAGACAAGTATGTTGATATCTTAAGGAAAAGGAAGCTCTTACTGCTTGTTGATTCTGTACTGATCCGACTGCAGACTGGTCCCTCCAGTCAAACTTGGCAGGCAGTCCCCCTGTCTTCAGTCCTGAGTAGGGAGGGACTGTTTCAGCTGTGGCAGTCAAATACAGGTCTGTAGAGAAAGTCCAATTACATTTCAGTGTTCAAGTAGGCTATAGCGATCTTCTTCCAGTTAATGTGGCGTTTGGTTAGCCTCCATGTTTATTTTGGTTTAAATATAAAATTAATAATCAATACTAACCCAGTCAATCAGTTTTGTTCACTGGGAAACAAATACATTCGTTTTTGTTTTGCATAGTATTACCTCTGAATTCATTTATTGATAAATCCGAGAACTGGTTAATGCCATATTTTGCTGAGTCTTTGTCTGTTGACAATGAGTTCAGGTATGCCTGCCTTTTGATGGAATTCTGCAACAGACCACAATGTCACTGTACATGTCACAGTAGGCTAACTCTCATGGAATATCCAGAAGGTATAACAATAGTCTTACCCCCCACTTAATTTATTTGTTAATTGACGAACATATTTCAAAACTTTGATAAACCTACAGTATATCCATCCCTCTTCCTACGCAAATCACGTTAGTCTCTCTTCTGACACAGTGCCCGCACACAGCTGCAACTCCCCAGCTGCAAATACAGTTTAATTCAACTAATATAAATACGAAAAAGCCATAACACCGACAGGCCTACCTTAAAATAAGATCTGCGCCGATCATAACAATCGCTGTGGAGTTTATAATTCCGATGAAATTGTTTCCTAAACGACTCAAAATCAACATCAGTGTCTGCAGAGCAGTTGGACTTCCTGATAGTTTGCCAAACGTCACTACAACTAGCAACATCGGAAAAAGTAAGTATGCCTACATTTAGGAGGAACATGAGAAACAATGTAACACCCGTCATTTGAATTGTAGGACAAGCGACATTGTAGCCTAAAATATATTCGTTTTAGCTCAATTTCCTCTTCGCCGTCTCCGTTCTTCTTCTTCTCTGGGTTCAATTCAGGAGACTAGACCTACACATTTACACATGCAATACCGCCACCTATTGAGTTCATAGCTATGATGGATTTAGTGGACAATTGGCCCATAATAAATTATGTAACGTTACAAATTAAGCATATAATCCAAAAAAGTATAATGACAAAATGTATGTATTCCACCTGGATTGATATGGACATTATGAGATGAAGGTGGCCTATGGTTTTCTGGCAAGAGTCTTATCCACTTGAGGGTGCTTTAGTACCATTAATGCAAGCACTATTACCAGAAGTCTAAGAACATGTACTGTGTAGCCTATGTGCAGTATATCCTATAGGGTGGTTGTGTACGTGTAGATAAGTGAAAATGAAATCATCATGCACATTTTTATAGATCCCCTTTGTTTTTGTCCTAGCTGGTAATTAAGTCTATTTTATTTGGAGTCCCAAACCATGTTTTTTTTATGACACAGTTTAGGGGTAGCCTATGTCACTGTTTTTGAATCATACTTAGGTAGCCTATATCTAGCATCTCGAATGCTCTGTATGTTTTGCACCAGTTCAATTAAATGTTAGGCCAAACTGTTCCATGAATAAAATATGTTATTTCCCACTGTAGCCCAGTCTACATCTTCTCCATCTTATTGTTAATTTATGGCCGTCCCATCTTTTCCATTTTTAAAATAGGAAATTGCATTAATGTCAAAAGGTTTTCTGCACGGCTTGCCTTCATAATTGCTGCAATTTGTTTGCTCTCCACTTTTACCATCCAGAGGAGTCTGTAAACCCAGATAACAAATAGACTAATATTCTTTGGCCAAGTGAACAACTGTGTCGTCCTCCATAACTCAGGACTCAGCAAAAACTTGTATTAAAATGTTAACCTCCTCTCTGATAGGCTAGTGGTGAAGTAGAGCACTTGTTACCGTGACACCCATAGGCAATTTATCCCGAGTTGCAAAATAGTGAAGTACTGTATGCCCCCACGAGGGGCGCAACTTTGGTTTTAGAAGTGGGGGGGAACATAATTATTTTGATTATATGTATTTTTTAATTCAGACAGATAAACAATCCAAACAGCCTACCCGACCTCTCGGATGCGTCTGCATGGTCCTAAAGCACAATTGCCTCGTTTTGTATCACATTCAAATGATAAAACTGGGGGGGGGGGGGGGGGGGGGGGGGTCAAAAATGCTATTTCAGAATGTGGTGAATGTCCTCCCTGTCTCCAGTAAAAGTTGCGCCCCTGGTCCCCACCAAACCACTCTCCATCATCAATAGCTTCAGATGAAGACTGTGGGTGCATGGCACAGTTTTTTTTCTTCTCAGAAATGACCTACATGTTCTTGCGTCGTGAGTTGATCTTACTGAGAGGGAGCCATCAGGTCCCAGAATGGTGTAGACAGGGCAAGAAAGCATCACTGTCTTGAACATTCTGGTGACACAAATAAATTACATTTCAATAGCTATGTGTTCAATGAAGTGTTGTTGTCAGCTTGGGTTATTATTTCAACCTTCTAATGACATTATTTTGTGTAGTGTAGACTAGATTCTGTTGTGTAGTGTAGACTAGATGCTGTTGTGTGGTGTAGACTAGATTCTGTTGACTCTTGGAAACGTGCGTGCGTGCGGGCGGGCATACTTGCATGTGTATCTGTGCACACATGCAACTTTAATTGTGTTGGGGCAGGTGAGAGATGAGACAGTAATGGAAAACAAGAAGAGGCTCCACGGTGCTCTGTGATCTTTACCCTGTCCCCACAACCTCCACACCAGGACCGCACATCAGTAGCACCTCATTGCTTACCTGAGAGGCTACCACTGTGCTGTGACACACAAGGAGAGAGAGGGGGATGAAGAAAGGGTGTGAGAGGGGTGAAAAGTTGGGAGCTGACAGACTGTGTTCACCTTTTCACCTTCAACCCTCAAACACAAACACAGGCATGCGCCGTACATACAAATGCGCAGGCACACTTTTCTTTACTATACTCCCAATGGTGCGACACATCCCATGCAAAAGTGGCAGTTATTTGTGTGGCATGTTTTTAACCATGCAAACACCCAAACAGTGCAAGAACTGTTTCATTCCAAACTAGTCTGAGACCTTCTGTCAAGTTGACTTCACATTGTATGCCCTCTTAAAAGACTCCAAACTCAGTCACCTGCAACACCAGATTCCTGACCCTTAGATGTTTTACAGCTCAGCAACTCATTATGTTAGTCCCTGACACACACATACACTCTCTCCCTCCTTCCCACCCTTCACTCTGACAAATCTCTCCCGACCATCCCAACATAAATCAGACACACTCACCATCCAGCTCCATGGCTGCATAATAAAGCTTGCCGCTTGGCTCACCCCTTAACTCATTGTTTGTGTGTGCTTTCATGCGCTTGTATGTGCGCGGGTTTGTGTCGCTGTGTACTCAGCATACTTAGCTGCAGTTACTTAATAGAAGCCCATTTTATCTCAGCAGACGGCAGCGTAATCAATTCTTTATGAAGTGAATGGTGAAAAAGGCTATGTCTTGGGCAACTGAAAGAATCAAGAGGCTATGCTCTGTTTGAAAGGAACATTACACCAGAAGTTTGTAATTTACTCAGTATTTTATTAGCATTAAATATCAATCAAGATATTTGCTGAAAATGAAAGGTTTAGCTTATGCATAGGAATACCATTGATATAGGGCTTCCATACGTGTCTGGGGATGGGATGTACCAGTTCCCTGCAGTCATTGCTGAGGTTATGACTGACAAAGTGAGAAACTGCTGAACATGAATATCACACCTCGCCAGAAATGGATTCTGAGTCAAATCAGCAATCACTTAACAGAATAACACAGTTTATCATGTGAAAGTGAGTGTGGAAGGCTGTGAAACAAAAGTGAAATCTACTCCGGGGGTGGTTGAGCTGGCCTGGTAGGTTGAACCATGTTAGAGTTGGAGATGGGTTGCTATGCAACTGTGATTGAAAAAGTCCATGCTGCAGTCAGGAGCCCTAAGGCACGGAGAGCACGTTTCGACAATTGCATCGGCTGGTGTGACTCAAAGTAACGACAGCTAAAGATTGGACTTACACTTCAAATGTCAACTTTTCACAAACTTTTTTTTATCCAGTGTTGTTCCTGTTTTATATCAAAACAGATTATTGACTGTGAAAATCAAGAGGAGAATAGCAAGTTTATAATGGTTATTTTAAATGGCTGATATAAATACACTGACATATAGAAACAGTGTATGAAGAAACCACCTTGAGTTTCACCTGTGAAACTATCGGTCCTTTAAATTGGTTGTTTTGACGTAGGAAGTATATATCCCTTTTCAAGTTTTCCTTCATAAGGATGTGGTGTAACAGTACTGTGATGTCAGATGCAGATGCCCCCTTTAAGATTTGTGGATGCTGTGCTAAGCCCCCTTTTATTTATTCACTTATTCATCCTTCTACACACACGCATGCAGGCAGACAGGAACACACACACACACACACACACACACACACACACACACACACACACACACACATACACACACACACACACATTTTAAGGTCCCAGGGAATTCCCAATCTCTATATAGCCCTACATACAGTATAATGTGTATATTTAATACCATCGAGGAATGCAAGTATACAGGGAGCGATTTGATTATTGTTCAGTGGTTAATTTAGGGGGCCGAGGGTCTGGAGAATGAATGGCGGCACACATGGCCAGCTGAGGGAGGAAAACGAGTAGCAGCACCACCACCAGCGGCCTTCCCTCCCCACCTCCTCTCTCGACACCTCCTTAAGAATGTGCCTCTTGTTCACCCTCTCGGCTGGAAACATCCTGGAGAACGACGTTTCATCTATGTAAATGTTCGAGGTCACGCAACTACCACCACCCCAGATAGCCCAGGGGAAATTGATCACAT